>NW_028318396.1:0-57916 GCF_062004578.1 Staurois parvus | reverse complement strand
CCCCACTAAGGATGACCCCAACAATGGCTCAAGTATTTTGGGAGCACGTGGTCCAACCCTATGACTGTCCAAAATGTATATACTCAGACCAAGGCCCGAATTTTAATTATATCCACACTCTGCTGCCTCAGTGGTATCTAAAAGTCACATTCCACCCCTTACCATCCACAGAGCAATGGAGCTTGTGGATGGTTCAATCTTATCCTGTTGGGAATGTTGAGGATTCTTGAGGAAGGTCATAGAGACCGTTGGCACCAACACATGGGAGGCAGTAGTGTTGCACTATAACAACACGGTACACCGAGCCACGAGCCATACTCTGTTCTTGATGATGTTTGGACATTACCACTGTGGATCTCTTACTGGGCTCCCCAAAGTGTTCTACACCCCACATGCCCAGCACTTGGGTGCAAGAACACTGGGATCAGTTACAAAGAGCCAACAGGTGGTGCTGGATAGACTCAAGGACTTTGTTGAGGTTTACACCTGCCATTGTAGCTGGCGGACTGGGCATTGGAGTAGAACACCAGAAGTGAAAGAGGCAGTAAGCTGGATCCAAAGTGGGCGCAGACCCCTATCGGGTAGAGAAGCAGCCCTTCCCTCTGACTCCAGTGTATGATGTAGTCTTTGAGGTTCCCAACCCCATTAAGAAGTGACTACAACAAAACTTGCTGCAACCCTACGTCCTGAGTGGCGATTGTTACATCAAACTGCCAACAGAGAGGGACAAGACTACGTGGATGTTCCACCAGTACAGGAGGTCCCCGATGAATGGTATCTGCCCCTTATTTTTCTAGAACCTCTGGTTCTCACCGATTTAGAAGTAGGAAGCCCAAGTACAATGCCTGTAGACAGTCCAGAAACCCCTGCAGGTCCTGTTGATGATCTGGACTCTTGGCCACAAAAAATGCATTTCTGAGCAGAGACAGAAGAGCCAAACATCTGCCGTGTGTCCTTATTCTTCCTTTGAAATATTTTCTGGCCTCCCCATATAGTGCAAGCACATAAACAATAAAGCAGCGTACACAGAACAATACCCCCGGCAGCTTTCCAGACCCCAGACCCCAAACCCCCAAGAAAGATAAATCAATATCAGGAACCATTGGAAGAGAAGGGGTAGTTCTCATTCCATAGGTCCAGAGGTAGAGGCAACACCTCTGATCCTTCGATGATCCAGGCGATCACCTCTGATCCTTCGATGATCCAGGCGATCACCTCTGATCCTTCGATGATCCAGGCGATCACCTCTGATCCTTCGATGATCCAGGCGATCACCTCTGATCCTGGCGATCACCTCTGATCCTTCGATGATCCAGGCGATCACCTCTGATCCTTCGATGATCCAGGCGATCACCTCTGATCCTTCGATGATCCAGGCGATCACCTCTGATCCTTCGATGATCCAGGCGATCACCTCTGATCCTTCGATGATCCAGGCGATCACCTCTGATCCTTCGATGATCCAGGCGATCACCTCTGATCCTTCGATGATCCAGGCGATCACCTCTGATCCTTCGATGATCCAGGCGATCACCTCTGATCCTTCTATGATCCAGGCGATCACCTCTGATCCTTCAATGATCCAGGCGATCACCTCTGATCCTTCAATGATCCAGGCGATCACCTCTGATCCTTCAATGATCCAGGCGATCACCTCTGATCCTTCAATGATCCAGGCGATCACCTCTGATCCTTCAATGATCCAGGCGATCACCTCTGATCCTTCAATGATCCAGGCGATCACCTCTGATCCTTCAATGATCCAGGTGATGTCAGCCTAAATGCAGTGGTACAACGGAAAGGCCAGGTCCAACCATCTTTTGTGTTCACAAAGGGGTCAAGACCCTACAGGCCACTCTGCAAGCAGAGTTGTTGTTGTCAAAGCCAATCCCACCAAAGCGGGGAACCTGCATTGCACTCTATAACAGGGGTGGGGGGACTATGTATCCTGCCTGTCGCCCAGCACCGCAGTCGATCGAAGATGAAGAAATCCATGGAATGGAACAAAAATCCATTGATTGAAACAGAAAAAAAGCAGAGAAGAGATTCTTAGGTCTTCATTCCTGAGTGCTAAGCAAAAACCAAAATTTGCACCCAGTATCCAGCTCCTGCAGGTGGCAACATCAAACCCATGAGTCATGAAGATCTGGCTGTGTCCTTCAATGAGCGGAAGAGAAATAAGAACTTATTACCTCCTTAGCTTCTAGTTCCAGCAACGTCTCCTTGCTACTTCCCACCACATGGACTTTTCTGTCGGTACTGACATCACTTCCTGTCTTCCATAGAGACTTCCTTGTCTGGGTAGAAGTGAGATCACCACTTTGTGGAGCTCAGAGGAACTTCAGCCCCGAGAACCGTCTCATAACGTCAACATGGCCTTGTGCTGTGACCAGGCCATTTTTTGCTATTTGGCACTACGCTACTTGAACTGAGAATTGCACGGTCTGTATTCAAATGAAATTTATATCATTGTTTTCACACAAATAGAGCTTTCTTTTGTTGGTATTTGATCACCATTGGGTTTTTTGTATTTTATCATACGGTATAAATGAAAGAGGATAGAAAATGCTGAAAAAAACAATATTTTTTACTTTATCCTATAAAACAGATCCAATAAAAAAGTTAAAAATCAAATTTCTTAATAAATTTAGGCCAAAATGTGTTCTACTACATATTTTTTGGTAAAAAAAAGTGTATATTGATTGGTTTGCGTGAAAGTTATAGCGTCTACAAATGATGGTATATATACTGGAAGTTGTATTTATTTTTATACTGGTAATGGCAGCAATCAGCAACTGATAGCAGGACTGTGATAGTACAGCGTGCAATCTGACACTTAACTGACACTTTGTAGGAACTGAAACTGACATCACCAATGACACTAATACAGTGATCAGTGCTAATAATATACACTGACACTGTACTAATGACACTGGCTGGGAAGGGGTTAAAATCTAGGGCCAATCAAAGCATTAACTGTGTGCCCAACAATGCTTGGTGTGTTTACTGTGTGCTGATTTTACGAAGGGATGTGCTAGTTTTTATTCCCTGCTTTGCAGGGAAAGAAAACCCAGCACATCCCCAATGTCAAGACAGAGCTCTGTGTTGTTTACAATCACAAAGCTCTGTCCTGTCATCTGCTTTACCGATCATCCATCATTGGCCAGGACCCATTGATCAGCTTGTGCTGTAACTAATCACAGCACAGCCGGGGTGGTGAGCATGCACACACATGCTCCTTACCCGTACGTGATCCAGTGCAGAGAGGCTGCTTTGCCGCCATACTTCTATGTGAGCTGGTCGGCAAGCGGTTACAGATGGGGTCATCTCTACTCCCACCAAGGGGGATAGAAATATATGACTGCCTAGTCCAGCCTTTCTCAGCCAGAGGTCCTCCAAAAGGTTTCTAGGGGTTCCTTCATCAATGAACAATTTCTGTCTCTCAGTAACAACTGACATCAGTGATCTGTAATCGGGACAGTCTCCCCACTGATGATGATGTAAGAATGTCCTTCTCGCACTGACCCCTGATAAATAGGGATCCTTCTCCTATTGGTCACCAATGTAAGGCACCACTACACTGATCACTGATATAAGGGGATCCTTCTCCCATTGGTCACCAATGTACAAGACTACTACAGTGATCACTGATATAAGGGGATCCTTCTCCCATTGGTCACCAATGCACAGGACCACTACACTGACCACTGATATTAGAGGGTCCTTCTCCCATTGGTCACCAATGTAAGGGACTACTACACTGACCAATAGGAATGGGCTCCAGGTTTTGTCTGAACCAAGGTTCAGAGAGAATTTTGCTGCTTCAGAGATTTGGACAATGAGCATTCAGCCAAATTCAACCTATTACTATCACTGCTAAATACCACCACACTGTAAATGTTGTCTGGTTCAGTGGAGAAAGAATGAAATTAGACCATTGTGTGGTAGTGGAGATGCTGAGGTTCCCTGGATTTCAGTTTAGGATGAAGGTGTGCAATAGTATTTAGCAGTGATAGTAATAGGTTGAACTTGGCTGAATGTCCATTGTCCAAATCTCTGAAGAAAATTGGTGGAGGTGTACACACTTCAGTGAAGGAGGAACGAAGTGTGACCATTGTATGGTGGTGGTGGAGGTGTACACACTTCAGTGAAGGAGGAATGAAGTGTGACCATTGTATGGTGGTGGTGGAGGTGTACACACTTCAGTGAAGGAGGAATGAAGTGTGACCATTGTATGGTGGTGGTGGAGGTGTACACACTTCAGTGAAGGAGGAATGAAGTGTGACCATTGTATGGTGGTGGTGGGGGTGTACACACTTCAGTGAAGGAGGAATGAAGTGTGACCATTGTATGGTGGTGGTGGAGGTGTACACACTTCAGTGAAGGAGGAATGAAGTGTGACCATTGTATGGTGGTGGTGGGGGTGTACACACTTCAGTGAAAGAGGAATGAAGTGTGACCATTGTATGGTGGTGGTGGAGGTGTACACACTTCAGTGAAGGAGGAATGAAGTGTGACCATTGTATGGTGGTGGCAACATTGAGGTTCCCTGGATTTTCATTAGGAGGAATAGTGCCTCAAGTTTGGTTTCAGTGGAAGGAATAGCACTTCAACATTTGTTTCATTGAAAGGAATAGTGACCCATCATAGGTATCAGTGGGATGAGTTATGTCCTGTCATTCGTATCAGTAATAGGGATAATGCCCCATTCTTGGCGTCAGTAGAAGGAACAACACCCCATAGTCGGTATCAATGTGGGTAATAATACCCTATATAAATGATGTTGGTGGGAAGAATGGTCCCCTAACATTTGAGTCACTGGGAGAAAAGGTACCCTAACAGTGTTACTGGCAGGAATTGTGCTGTCAGGAATGGACTTGCCAGTAATGGTGGGACTCACCTGCCTTGTGGGCTGCAGTACCAGGGCTGGCCAGCGGGTGCTCCCGGCAATCAGAGACTCAACCCTGCAGCCAGCCAAACATCTGAAACTGATCATGCAGGTGTATTTAAGGGATGGCCAGACCTGCAGTCTCTGCCTTGGTGTGTGTGTTTTTCATGGGCCCTGTATCTTGTTCCTGCATTCCTGTTCCTGTCTCTGTCTGATTCGTTGCTGACCCTGCCTGATTCCGGACCTCTGCTGACTTCTCCTGTTTCATCCCTGGCTTGTGACCTCGACCATTCTCTGCCTGACCCCCTGTTCCTACCTGCCCGATTGTTATTGACCCGGCCTGCCTGACGACGCTTGCATTGTATATATTGTTATCTGTTGGTGGTTTGGTTTGGTTTGTTTGCACTGTGTTATGTTTTAGTATTGCACTGCATTTATGTTTGTATTGTTAGTCTTTAATAAATTGTCTTATTGTTTATAACATATCTGAAGTCTGCGTTTCCCTGCATCAGTCACATACCTCTGGTCACACCCCGGAGCCCTGACATTACACCAAGGCCATCCTGACCAGAAGTGGCTGCACAGGGAAGCCATCTTGGCTTGTTGCTGGGAAGGATGGATCTGGATGAGGTTGTGTATTTGTCGCTGCTGGTTTTTGATGACAGAGATTATGCTTATCAGGCTCTGAGGGAGTATACCCGGGATCAACTGCTAGAATGTATATGGATCGCTCATGTTCTAGTAGATCAGGGCACAGAGTTCTCTGAGGTGCAGCCTTTGATTCAGGTTTGTGTAGAGTTGGCTTCATCTGGTGCCCCTGAAAGCAGGAATGACTTTTTGCTGCCATTTAGTGCCGACCAGGTAGAGTCCCTGGTATGGTTATTAGAGGATGATGTGGATTGCTTCTTGGAGCATTATGCTGCATGTGCACCACAGGTATTAAGGGATTGTATAAACGCAGTGCAGTCTTTGACCAGACAGGCTTTGTGTAAGCTGAGCTTTGTTCAACCCATACTGCAGACATGGACAGACTTGTTGCACCCAGCCTCAGTCAGCTTGCAAAAACCCAGTCCTGCTTCAAATCTATTTCTTCAAAGCTCTATTCCTGCTTTCCCAACAGCACCTCCAGTTACAGCGCAGTATACCCTGCTATCTACCGCATGTCAGTACCCTGTTCCCACTCGCTGCACCTATCCTGCCTTTAACCCTGTAAAGAAGTCCTCTGTAGCAACTGTTCCCTCCCCTGTTCCATCCTCCAGCTCTTCTCTGTCTCCAGCTGCTCCATCCATTTACAAACCTGCGCTTACTTACAGTACTCCGGTAACTAAAACCAGGAAAAGGCGAAAGTTCTTTCCAACCAATACCATCCTGCCAGTATCCAAACCGGTCAGCCTCCCATCTGAGAACCTGCCTTCCATGGTGCTGTCAGGGCTCCCAGGTATGACCAGAGGTGTGTGACTGAAGCAGGGAAACGCAGACCTCAGATATGTTATAAACAATATAATTTATTAACACTAACAGTACAAACATAAACGCAGTGCAATACTAAAACATAATACGGTGCAAACAAACCAAACCAAACCACCCACAGATAACAGTATATACAAGCAAGCGTCGTCAGGCAGGCCGGGTCAATATCAATTGGGCAGGTAGGTACAGGGGGAGCAAGCGGAGAATGGTCGGGGTCACAGGCCAGGTTCAGCAGGTAGCAAGCAGCGTAGTACAGAGGGTCAGGCAGAGGGATGGTCCGGGTCACAAGCCAGGGATCAGAACAGGTAGCAAGCAGCGTAGTACAGAGGGTCAGACAGAGGGATGGTCAGGGTCACAAGCCAGGATCAGAGCAGGAGAAGTCAGCAAAGGAACAGAAACAGGATGCAGGACAGATACAGGGCCCAGGACAAACACAACACCAAGGCAGAGTCTGCAAGTCTGGCCATCCCTTAAATACACCAGTATCATCAGTTCCAGGTGTTAGCTGGCTGAAAGGTTGAGTCTCTGATTGCTGGGAGCACCCGCTGGCCAGCCCTGGTACTGCAGATCAAAAGGCAGGTGAGTCCCACCATTGCTGGCCAGTCCATTCCTAACAGTACCCCCCCCCTCAAGGAGCGGCCTCAGGACGCTCCAAACAGTCCTAGCTGGGCAAAATGTTCCACCGCCCGGGTCTGGCAACTGGCGGGATATCAAAGACTGGCACACCGGGCAGGACTCCGGGCAGAGGCACACCGGGCAGAGGCACACCGGGCAGAGGCACACCGGGGCAGAGGCACACCGGGCAGGACTCCGGGCAGAGGCACATCGGGCAGGACTCCGGGCAGAGGCACATCGGGCAGGACTCCGGGCAGAGGCACATCGGGCAGGACTCCGGGCAGAGGCACATCGGGCAGGACTCCGGGCAGAGGCACATCGGATTACCAGGCGAAGCAGCAGGCAGCGGGCCACCAGGCGGAGCAGCAGGCACCGGGCCCCTGGGCGGGGCTACAGGCACAGGCACCGGGCCCCCGGGCGGGGCGACAGGCACAGGCACCGGGCCCCCGGGCGGGGCAGCAGGCACCGGGCCCCCGGGCGGGGCAGCAGGCACCGGGCCCCCGGGCGGGGCAGCAGGCACCGGGCCCCCGGGCGGGGCAGCAGGCACCGGGCCCCCGGGCGGGGCAGCAGGCACCGGGCCCCCGGGCGGGGCTACAGGCACCGGGCCCCCGGGCGGGGCGACAGGCACAGGCACCGGGCCCCCGGGCGGGGCGACAGGCACCGGGCCCCCGGGCGGAGCAGCAGGCACCGGGCCCCCGGGCGGAGCAGCAGGCACCGGGCCCCCGGGCGGAGCAGCAGGCACCGGGCCCCCGGGCGGAGCAGCAGGCACCGGGCCCCCGGGCGGGGCGACGGGCACCGGGCCCCCAGGCGGGGCGACGGGCATTGGGCCCCCAGGCGGGGCGACGGGCATCGGGCCCCCAGGCGGGGCGACGGGCATCGGGCCCCCAGGCGGGGCGACGGGCATCGGGCCCCCAGGCGGGGCGACGGGCATCGGGCCCCCAGGCGGGGCGACGGGCATCGTGCCCCCAGGCGGGGCGACGGGCATCGTGCCCCCAGGCGGAGCGGCGGGCGCCGGACCCCCAGGCGGAGCGACAGGTCTCGGGCCCTCAGGAGGAGCGGCGGGCGCCGGACCTCCAGATGGAGCGACAGGTCTCGGGCCCTCAGGAGGAGCGGCGGGCGCCGGACCCCCAGGTGGAGCGACAGGTCTCGGGCCCTCAGGCGGAGCGGCAGGCGCCGGACCCCCAGGCGGAGCGACAGGTCTCGGGCCCTCAGGCGGAGCGGCGGGCGCCGGACCCCCAGGCGGAGCGACAGGTCTCGGGCCCTCAGGCGGAGCGGCGGGTGCCGGACCCCCAGGCGGAGCGACAGGTCTCGGGCCCTCAGGCGGAGCGGCGGGCGCCGGACCCCCAGGCGGAGCGACAGGTCTCGGGCCCTCAGGCGGAGCGGCGGGTGCCGGACCCCCAGGAGGAGCGACAGGTCTCGGGCCCTCAGGCGGAGCGGCGGGCGCCGGACCCCCAGGTGGAGCGACAGGTCTCGGGCCCTCAGGCGGAGCGGCGGGCGCCGGACCCCCAGGCGGAGCGGCAGGTCTCGGGCCCTCAGGCGGAGCGGCGGGCGCCGGACCCCCAGGAGGAGCGACAGGTCTCGGGCCCTCAGGAGGAGCGGCGGGCGCCGGACCCCCAGATGGAGCGACAGGTCTCGGGCCCTCAGGCGGAGCGGCGGGCGCCGGACCCCCAGGTGGAGCGACAGGTCTCGGGCCCTCAGGCGGAGCGGCGGGCGCCGGACCCCCAGGCGGAGCGACAGGTCTCGGGCCCTCAGGCGGAGCGGCGGGCGCCGGACCCCCAGGAGGAGCGACAGGTCTCGGGCCCTCAGGCGGAGCGGCGGGCGCCGGACCCCCAGGTGGAGCGACAGGTCTCGGGCCCTCAGGCGGAGCGGCAGGCGCCGGACCCCCAGGCGGAGCGGCAGGTCTCGGGCCCTCAAGCGGAGTGGCAGGTGCCGGACCCCCAGGCGGAGCGACAGGTCTCGGGCCCCCAGGCGGAGCGGCGGGCACCGAGACACCAGGCACGACAGTGGGCTCCGAGTCAACTGGTATGACTGCAGGCACTGGGTCAGACATTGGATGGTCTGGCTGGACAGCGGGCATCGGGTCACCAGGCATCAGGTCATTTGGCTCGACAGCGGGCACCGCGTCATCTGGCAAGGCAGTGGGCTCCGAGTCAACTGGTATGACCGCGGGCACTGGGTCAGACATTGGATCGTCTGACCGGACAGCGGGCATCGGGTCACCAGGCATCAAGTCATTTGGCTCGACAGCGAGCACCGCGTCATCTGGCAAGGCAGTGGGCTCCGAGTCAACTGGCATGACCGCGGGCACCGGGGCAGACATTGAATCGTCTGGCTGGACAGCGGGCATCGGGTCACCAGGCATCAGGTCATTTGGCTCGACCGCGGGCACCGCGTCATCTGGCAAGGCAGTGGTCTCCGAGTCAACAGGCACGACAGTGGGCACCGGGTCATCAGGTACCGGATTGTCTGGCTCGACAGCGGGCATCGGGTCATCAGGTATGACAGCGGACACTAGGTCACCAGGCATCAGGTCATTTGGCTTGCCAGCGGGCACCGCGTCATCTGGCAAGGCAGTGGGCACCGAGTCACCAGGTACGACAGCGGGCTCTGAGTCAATTGGCACGACAGCGGGCACCGGATCAGGTACCGGATCATCTGGATCAACGGCGGGCATCGAGTCAACTGGCCTAATAGGATCGTCAGGCTGGATCAGTTCATCATGCTGGGTAGAGGCATTAGGCCGAGTAGAGGCTTCAGGCCGAGTAGAGGCATCAGGCCGAGTAGAGGCATCAGGCCGAGTAGAGGCATCAGGCCGAAGAGAGGCATCAGGCCGAAGAGAGGCATCAGGCCGAAGAGAGGCATCAGGCCGAGTACAGGCTTCAGGCCGAGTACAGGCTTCAGGCCGAGTACAGGCTTCAGGCCGCGTAGAGGCTTCAGGCTGAGGAGAGGCTTCAGGCCGCGTAGAGGCTTCAGGCCGCGTAGAGGCTTCAGGCCGAGTAGAGGCATCAGGCCGAGTAGAGGCATCAGGCCGAGTAGAGGCATCAGGCCGAGTAGAGGCTTCAGGCTGTGTACAGGCATCAGTCTGAACCACGGAAGGCAGGTTCACCGGTTTGTATACTGGCAGGATGGTATTGGTTGGAAAGAATTTTCGCTTTTTTCTGGTTTTAACTACTGGAGCACTGCAAGTAAACGTAGGTCTGCAAACGAATGGAGCAGCTGGAGACAGAGAAGAACTGGAGGATGGAACAGGAGAGGGAGCAGTTGCTACAGAGGGCTTTTTTACAGGGTTAAAGGCAGGATAGGTGCAGCGAGTGGGAACAGGGTACTGACATGCGGTAGATAGCCAAGTATACTGGGCTGTAACTGGAGGAGCTGGTGGGAATACAGGAGTAGAGTTAGAAGCAGGACTGGGTCTTTGTAAGCTGACTGAGGCTGGGTGCAACAAGTCTGTCCATGTCTGCAGTAGGGGTTGAACAAAGCTGAGCTTACACAAAGCCTGTCTGGTCAATGACTGCACTGCGTTTATACAATCTCTCAGTGTCTGTGGTGAACATGTGGAATAACGCTCCAGAAAGTAACCCACATCATCCTCTAATAACCACACCAGGGACTCTACCTGGTCTGCACTAAATGGTGGCAAAAATTCATCCCTGCATTCGGGGGAACCAGATGAAACCAACTCTGCACAAACCTCAATCAATGGCTGCACCTCAGAGAACTCTGTGCCCTGATCTACTAGAACATGAGCGAGCCGTATACATTCTAGCAATTCATCCCGGGTATACTCCTTCAGAGTTTGATAAGCATACTCCCTGTCATCAAACACTAGCAGATATAAATACTCAACCTCCTCAAGATCCATCCTTCCCATCAACAAGCCAAGATGGCTTCCCTGTGCAGCCACTTCTGGTCAGGATTGGCCTTGGTGTAATGTCAGGGCTCCCAGGTATGACCAGAGGTGTGTGACTGAAGCAGGGAAACGCAGACCTCAGATATGTTATAAACAATATAATTTATTAACACTAACAGTACAAACATAAACGCAGTGCAATACTAAAACATAACACAGTGCAAACAAACCCAACCAAACCACCCACAGATAACAGTATATACAAGCAAGCGTCGTCAGGCAGGCCGGGTCAATATCAATTGGGCAGGTAGGTACAGGGGGAGCAAGCGGAGAATGGTCGGGGTCACAGGCCAGGTTCAGCAGGTAGCAAGCAGCATAGTACAGAGGGTCAGGCAGAGGGATGGTCCGGGTCACAAGCCAGGGATCAGAACAGGTAGCAAGCAGCGTAGTACAGAGGGTCAGACAGAGGGATGGTCAGGGTCACAAGCCAGGATCAGAGCAGGAGAAGTCAGCAAAGGAACAGAAACAGGAAGCAGGACAGATACAGGGCCCAGGACAAACACAACACCAAGGCAGAGTCTGCAAGTCTGGCCATCCCTTAAATACACCAGTATCATCAGTTCCAGGTGTTAGCTGGCTGAAAGGTTGAGTCTCTGATTGCTGGGAGCACCCGCTGGCCAGCCCTGGTACTGCAGATCAAAAGGCAGGTGAGTCCCACCATTGCTGGCCAGTCCATTCCTAACAGGTGCAGCCTGGTGCCTCGGCGCCCACAATTCAGCCTGATGCCTCCACCCAGCCTGATGCCTCCACCCAGCCTGATGCCTCCATTCAGCCTGATGTCTCTACCCAGCATGATGTTTCTACCCAGCCCGATGAACTGATCCAGCCTGATGATCCTATTATGCCAGACGACTCGGTGCCCGCTGTTCCGCCAGTTGACTCGGTGCCCGCAGTCTTGCCAGACGACTTGATGCCCGCTGTTCCGCCAGTTGACTCGATGGCCGCTGTTCTGCCAGTTGACTCGGTGCCCGCTGTTCCGCCAATTGACTCGGTGCCCGCAGTCTTGCCAGTCGACTCGGTGCCCGCTGTTCCGCCAGTCGACTCGGTGCCCGCAGTCTTGCCAGACGACTCGGTGCCCGCAGTTCCGCCAGTTGACTCGGTGCCCGCAGTTCCGCCAGTTGACTCGGTGCCCGCAGTTCCGCCAGTTGACTCGGTGCCCGCAGTTCCGCCAGTTGACTCGGTGCCCAAAGTCTTGCCAGTTGACTCGGTGCCCGCAGTCTTGCCAGACGACTCGATGCCCGCTGTTCCGCCAGTTGACTCAATGCCCGCTGTTCCGCCAGTTGACTCGATGCCCGCTGTTCCGCCAGTTGACTCGGTGCCCGCGGTCTTGCCAGATGACTCGGTGCCCGCAGTCTTGCCAGACGACTCGGTGCCCGCAGTCTTGCCAGACGATTCAATGCCTGATGACCCAGTGCCCGCGGTCATGCCAGTTGACTCAAAGCCCACTGTCGTGCCTGGTGACTCGGTGCTCACTGCCTTGCCAGATGACGCGGTGCCCGCTGGCGAGCCAAATGACCTGATGCCTGGTGACCCAGTGCCTGCTGTCATACCTGGTGAACCGATGCCCGCTGTTGAGCCAGACAATCCCATGCCTGATGACCCAGTGCCCGCTGTCATGCCTGGTGACCCGATGCCCGCTGTCGGGCCAGACGATCCAATGTCTGACCCAGTGCCCACGGTCATGCCAGTTGACTCGGAGCCTACTGTTGTGCCTGGTGACTCGGTGCCCACTGCCTTGCCAGATGACGCGGTGCCCACTGGCGAGCCAAATGACCTGATGCCTGGTGACCCAGTGCCCGCTGTCATGCCTGGTGACCCGATGCCCGCTGTCGTGCCAATTGACTCAGAGTCCACTGTTGTGCCTGGTGACTCGGTGCCCACTGCCTTGCCAGATGACGCGGTGCCCGCTGGCGAGCCAAATGACCTGATGCCTGGTGACCCAGTGCCCGCTGTCATACCTGGTGACCCGATGCCCACTGTCAAGCCAGACAATCCCATGCCTGATGACCCAGTGCCCGCTGTCATGCCTGGTGACCCGATGCCCGCTGTCGGGCCAGACGATCCAATGTCTGACCCAGTGCCCGCGGTCATGCCAGTTGACTCGGAGCCCACTGTCGTGCCTGGTGACTCGGTGCCCACTGCCTTGCCAGATGACGCGGTGCCCGCTGGCGAGCCAAATGACCTGATGCCTGGTGACCCAGTGCCCGCTGTCATGCCTGGTGACCCGATGCCCGCTGTCAAGCCAGACAATCCCATGCCTGATGACCCAGTGCCCGCTGTCATGCCTGGTGACCCGATGCCCGCTGTCGGGCCAGACGATCCAATGTCTGACCCAGTGCCCGCGGTCATGCCAGTTGACTCGGAGCCCACTGTCGTGCCTGGTGACTCGGTGCCCACTGCCTTGCCAGATGACGCGGTGCCCACTGGCGAGCCAAATGACCTGATGCCTGGTGACCCGATGCCCGTTGTGGTGCCTAATGACCCGGTGCCCGCCGCTCCGCCTGGGGGCCTGATGCCTGTCGCCTCGCCTGGGGGCCCGATGCCCATCACCCCTCCTGGGGGCCTGGTGCCCGCTGCTCCGCCTGAGGGCCCCGATGCCTGCCGCCCCGCCTGGGGGCCCGGCGCCCGCCGCCCCGCCTGGTGATCCGGTGCCCGCTGCTCCGCCTGGTGATCCGGTGTCCAGCTCGATGTGCCGCTGCCCGGAGTCCAGCCCGATGTGCCGCTGCCCGGAGTCCAGCCCGATGTGCCGCTGCCCGGTGTCCTGCCCGATGTGCCGCTGCCCGGAGTCCTGCCCGATGTGCCGCTGCCCGGAGTCCTGCCCGATGTGCCTCTGCCCGGAGTCCTGCCCGATGTGCCTCTGCCCGGAGTCCTGCCCGATGTGCCTCTGCCCAGAGTCCTGCCCGATGTGCCTCTGCCCGGAGTCCTGCCCGATGTGCCTCTGCCCGGAGTCCAGCTCGATGTGCCTCTGCCCGGTGTGCCGCGGCCCGGAGTCCTGCCTGATGTGCCGCTGCCCGGAGTCCTGCCCGATGTGCCGCTGCCCGGTGTCCTGCCCAATGTGCCGCTGCCCGGAGTCCTGCCCGATGTGCCAGTCTTTGATATCCCTCCAGTTACCAGACCCGGGCGGTGGAACATTTCGCCCAGCTAGGACTGTTTGGAGCATCCTGAGGCCGCTCCTTGAGGGGGGGGGGGTACTGTCAGGAATGGACTTGCCAGTAATGGTGGGACTCACCTGACTTGTGGGCTGCAGTACCAGGGCTGGCCAGCAGGTGCTCCCGGCAATCAGAGACTCAACCCTGCAGCCAGCCAAACATCTGAAACTGATCATGCAGGTGTATTTAAGGGATGGCCAGACCTGCAGTCTCTGCCTTGGTGTGTGTGTTTTTCCTGGGCCCTGTATCTTGTTCCTGCATTCCTGTTCCTGTCTCTGTCTGATTCGTTGCTGACCCTGCCTGATTCCGGACCTCTGCTGACTTCTCCTGTTTCATCCCTGGCTTGTGACCCCGACCATTCTCTGCCTGACCCCCTGTTCCTACCTGCCCGATTGTTATTGACCCGGCCTGCCTGACGACGCTTGCATTGTATATATTGTTATCTGTTGGTGGTTTGGTTTGGTTCGTTTGCACTGTGTTATGTTTTAGTATTGCACTGCGTTTATGTATTGTTAGTCTTTAATAAATTGTCTTATTGTTTATAACATATCTGAAGCCTGCGTTTCCCTGCGTCAGTCACATACCTCTGGTCACACCCCGGAGCCCTGACATGTACCCTATCGCTGGTGTCACTGGGACACTATTAATTTCAGTGGGAGGAATTGGGCCCTGTTCTCGTTATCAGGGAAAGGAATAGGGCCCCATTGTTTGATCAGTAGAAGGAATAATGCCCAGTATACACCCAGTGTAGCTCCTCTCTGTATGAAATTAAAGACCAAAATGACAATAAAAATGTATGTGAAATATACCACAAAACTTGTAGGCATTGTACAGGGGACAGACCAGACTGGGGGGATTGTACTGGGGACAGACCAGACTGGGGGGATTGTACTGGGGACAGACCAGACTGGGGGGATTGTACAGGGGACAGACCAAACTGGGGGGGATTGTACTGGGGACAGACCAAACTGGGGGGGATTTTACTGGGGACAGACCAGACTGGGGGGATTGTACAGGGGACAGACCAAACTGGGGGGGATTGTACTGGGGACAGACCAAACTGGGGGGGATTTTACTGGGGACAGACCAGACTGGGGGGGTTGTACTGGGGACAGAATGAACTGGGTGGATTGTACTGGAGACATAATGAACTGGAGGGGGGAATTGTACTGAGGACAGACCAAACTGAGGGGGACTGTACTGGGTACAGACTAAACTGGTGGGATTGTACTGAGGACAGACCAAACTGGGGCAGATTGTACTGGGTACAGACCAATCTGTGGGAATTGTACCGGGGACAGACTGAACTGGGGGGATTGTACTGGGGAAAGACTGATCTGGGGGATTGTACTGGGAATAGATTGATCTGGGGGAATCTGGCGGGGGGGGGGGATTGTAATGTGGGGCAGACTGACCTGGGGGGTTGTACTGGGGGACAGACTGACCTGAGGGTATTGTACTGGGAGGCAGACTGACCTGGGGGGATTGTACTGGGGGGCAGACTAACCTGGGGGGGTACTGGGGGATAGACTAACCTTGGGGGGGGTACTGGGGGGGGGGGGGACTGACTTGGTGGGAGATTGTACTGGGTGGCAGACTAACCTGGGGAGGTACTGGGGGATAGACTGACCTGGGGGGATATTGTACTGGGGGGCAGACTAACCTGGGGAGGTACTGGGGGATAGACTGACCTGGGGGACTTGTACTGGGGGGAAGACTGACCTGGGGGAGATTGTACTGGGGGACAGACTGACCTGAAGATATTGTATGGGGGGGAAGACTGACCTGGGGGGTTGTACTGGGGTATAGACTGAACTTAGGGGGGATTGTACTGGGGACAGACCAAGCTTGGGGGGACTGTACTGAGGACAGATTGAACTGTGGGGAGGTTGTACTGGGGACAGACCAAACTGGGGCAGATTGTACTGGGGACAGACCGAACTTGGGAGGATTGTACTGGGGGCAGAGCGAACTGGGGGGCAATTGTACTGGGGACAGACCGAACTGGGGGGGACTGTACTGGGAACAGACTGAACTGGGGGGGATTGTACTGGGGACAGACCAAACTGAGGGGGACTCTGCTGGGTACAGACTAAACTGGGGGGATTGTACTGAGGACAGACTAAACTGGTGGGGGGTTGTACTGGGGATAGACCGAACTGGGGCAGATTGCACTGGGGGCAGATCAAACTGGGGGGGTTGAACTGGGGACAGATACAGACTCTGGGAATTGTACCGGGAAAGACTGAACTGGGAGGATTGTACTGGGGACAGACTGATCTGGGGGAATTGTATTAGGGACAGACTGACCTGGCGGGGGGGATTGTAATGTGAGGCAGACCCACCTTGGGGTTTGTACTTGGGGGACAGACTGACCTTGGGGGTTGTACTGTGGGACAGACTGATCTGGGGGGATTGTACTGGAGGGCAGACTGGCCTGGGGGATATAGGGAGATAGAATAACCTGAGGGTATTGTACTTGGAGTCAGACTGACCTTGGGGGTATTGTACTGGGGGGCAGACTAACCTGGGGGGGTACTGGGGGATAGATAAACCTGGAGGGGTACTGGGGGCAGACTAACCTGGGGAGGTACTGGGGGATAGACTGACCTGGGGGCCTTTTACTGGGGGGCAGACTGTCTTGGGGGGGATTGTACTGGGGGGCAGACTAACCTGGGGAAGTACTGGGGGATAGACTGACCTGGGGGACTTGTACTGGGGGGAAGACTGACCTTGGGGGGATTGTACTGGGGGACAGACTGACCTAGGGTATATTGTAGGGGGGGAGACTGACCTGGGGGGTTGTACTGGGGTATAGACTGAACTGAGGGGGGATTGTACTGGGGACAGACTAAACCGGGGAGATTGTATTGTGGGCAGACTGACTTGGGCGGTTGTACTGAGAGGCAGACTGATCTGGGGGGTTGTACTAGGGACAGACCAAACTGGGGGGACTGTATTGAGGACAGATTGAACTGTAGGAGTTTGTACTGGGGACAGACCAAACTGTAAGAATTGTAATGGGGACAGACTGAACTGGGGGGATTGTACTGAGGACAGACTGATCTGGGGTATATGTATTAGGGACAAACTGGCCTGGGGAGGATTGTAATGTGGGGCAGACTGACCTGGGGGAGTTGTACTGGGGGGCAGACTGACCTGGGGGAGATTGTAGGGGGGGCAGATTGTCCTGGGGGGATTGTACTGTGGGTGTAATGGTGGGGGGGGGGGGATGGGCAGCCTGGGGCCCCTGACAAATGGCAGGAAGGTGATAATGAAAGTCCACTCTGTCATATCAAATATTTCTGGTTTGTTGTGTCTTCAGCATTCACCATCCGGATCAGAATCATCAAATTAAATGAATGCCCCGCCCCTAATTAAAGTACATGCTCCAACAATGGCTTTCTGGACACAGAAAAAAAGTTGTGTCTAGAAACTTTTTTTGAAACATCAGCAAGTATACTCTTCATTCTCTTTTATTTCTGCATCCTCTAGGGCCGGCCTATTGGGGTCTCACTCCGGAGTGGCTGCTCTGCGCTGCATCACATATCTGATGTGATCCAGCTCTTCTAGGTAGGGGGTATGTGCATGCGCCTGCAGCCCCAGCTGTGCTGTCATTCGTTACACCACAAGCCAATCAGCAGGTCCCGTCCAATGATTTATGGCCAGGACCCACCAATCGGCAGAGCGAATCACAGGAAAGAGCTCTTTGATTGTAAACAACACAGAGCTCTTATCTGACAGTACATCCCTTAAGTAATATCAGCACACAGTAAACACTTCACACTTGTTAGGCACACAGTTAACCCTTTGATTGCCCCTCGGTGGTAACCCCTTCCCAGCCAGTGTCATTAGTGCAGGGTCAGTGTATATTATCACTGATCACTGTATTAGTGTCACTGGAGATGTCAGTGTCACTTATTCAGTTCTCACACATTGTCAGTTAGTGCCACGTTGCCCGCAGTACTATTGCAGTCCCATTATAAGTCCCTGATCAACACCATTACTAGTATAAATAAATAACAATTCCAGTACACAATATTGCCAAAAGTATTGGGCCCACCCTTCAAATCATGTGATTCAGGTGTTCCAATCCCCTCCATGGACACAGGTGTATACAATCAAGCCCCTAGGCATGCAGACTGCTTCTACAAACATTGGTGAAAGAATGGGTCGCTCTCAGGAGCTCAGTGACTCCAAGGCTGGTCCCGTGATAGGTTGTCACCTGTGCAATAAGTCCATCCGTGACATTTCCTGGCTTCTAAATATTCCACGCTCAACTGTTAGTGGGATTATAACAAAGTGGAAGCAACTGGGAACAACAGCAACTCAGCCACCAAGTGTAGGCCACGTCACATGACAGAGCGGGGTCAGCGCATGCTGAAGCGCACAGTGCGCAGAAGTCACCAACTGTCTGCAGAGTCAATAGCTAAAGACCTCCAAACTTGGTGTGGCCTTCAGATGAGCGCAACAACAGTGCGTAGAGAGCTTCATGGAATGGGTTTCCATGGCCGAGCAGCTGCATCCAAGCCTTACATCACCAAGTGCAATGCAAAGCGTTGAATGCCGTAGTGTAAAGCACACCGCCACTGGACTCTAGAGCAGTGGAGACATGTTCTCTGGAGTGACCAATCACGCTTCTCTGTCTGGCAATCCGATGGACGTGTCTGGGTTTGGCGGTTGCCAGGAGAACGGTACTTGCCTGACTGCATTGTGCCAAGTGTAAAGTTTGGTGGAGGGGGGATTATGGTGTGGGGTTGTTTCTCAGGGGTTGGGCTTGGCCCCCTAGTTCCAGTGAAGGGAACTCTTAATGCGTCAGCATACTAAGACATGTTGGACAATTTCATGCTCCCAACTTTGTGGGAAGTTTGGGGATGGCCCCTTCCTGTTCCAACATGACTGCACACTAGTGCACAAAGCAAGGTCCATAAAGACATGGAGGAGCCAGTTTGGGGTGGAGGAACTTGACTGGCCTGCACAGAGTCCTGACCCCAACCCCATAGAACACCTTTGGGATGAATTAGAGCGGAGACTGTGAGCCAGGCCTCCTCCCCCGACATCAGTGCCTGACCTGACAAATGTGCTTCTGGAAGAATGGTCCAACCTTCCCATAGACACCCTCCTAAACCTTGTGGACGGCCTTCCCAGAAGAGTTGAAGCTGTTATAGCTGCAAAGGGCGGGGCCAACTCAAAATTGAACCCTACGGACTAAGACTGGGAGGCCATTAAAGGTCATGTGTGTGGAAAGGGCGGGGCCAACTCAATATTGAACCCTACGGACTAAGACTGGGGGGCCATTAAAGGTCGTGTGTGGAAAGGCAGGAGACCAATACTGCGGGCAATATAGTGTATATTAAGTTATAGGAGATGTTTCTCGAGGGGTGCAGTTCCTCTGAGCTCCGCAAGATTGTGAACTCACTTCTACCAAGACAGGAAGTGATGTCAGGTAAAGACAGGAAGTGATGGCAGGTACAGACAGGAAGTTCCGGGTGAGAGGTGAGTTGGGAGGAAGTAGAGAGGAGACGTTGGTGGAAGTGGCAGCAGAGGAGGTAATAAGATGTTATGTTCTATTTACACCCAGTAACCCCCCTGTCATGTCCGTCCTCTTCCTCCATAGTCACGTCTGTCCTCTTCCTCCATAGCCACTGTGACGTCTTTTATCTCCAGCAGATGATGATACATATATAGTGTGGGAACCCAGATTAACCCCTTCAAGGTCAGAACCTTTTCTTCTTTTTGGGGCTAGAATATTCTCATCATTTTGTAGAGCTTAGAGGAACACTTATTATTATTATTATTATACAGTATTTATATAGCGCCAAAAGGTTTGCTCAGCGCTGTACATTATAGTGGGGGACAGAACATGAGACAATACAGTAACAATACAATACACGAGGGGTTCAAGGGCCCTGCTCCTTGGAGCTTACAATCTAGGAGGGAGTGGAAGGTGATACAGGAGGAGATGGCTGTGGGGGATGGGGTGGTAGGAGGAGTGGAGGAGTTCAGCTGTTAGGTGAGGGTGGGGTAGGCTTCCCTGAAGAAATGGGTTTTCAGGGTGCGCCTGAAGGTGAAGAGGGTAGGTGACAGTCTGATGGATTGGGTTGGAGAGTTCCAGAGGATGGGGGAAGTCCTGCAGTCGGGCGTGGGAGGAGGAGACCAGGGAGCTAGAAAGTAGGAGGTCTTGTGAGGAGCGAACACTAAGATACAGGGATGCTCTTGGTCTACAATGGTCCTCCCACCTGCCCTTACATTTCAGACCTCCTTACAGAACTCCAGGGCAACCTTCACCTTCTTACCATCTCACTGGTCAAAAAAATATTCCAAGATATCAAGTGGAATGAAGAAGGGCACTCCTTTACCTGTTGGTGGGCACTCATCTTTAGAGGAGCATCATGTAATGTGTGGCTGGGAGTCAACGCTATGCAACTGGGGGAGGTAGCCCAATGCCTTCCCATGGCTCTGGCAATGCCAGTGCTAGAATTCAGAGCCCCAGGAGCCCACTGCCACTCTGTACAATGTCCAGATACTCCGATATAGTTGGCATCCAGGCGTAGCACCCTCCTAGTTAGGTTGCCAGTCAGTTTTTGGCTCCTTTGTAGCCAGTGGAGCAGGTTTGATTGCTCCTGGCTGTTTTGGGTTCTGCTGGCTACAGTTTCAACTACTCCCCCCCCACATTCCAGTAAGTTCTGGAATATACTGAGTTGGGAGAGGCGGACCTCGAGCTGAATATTCATGCAGCCTCAGCCAATCCCTGGTCTAGAAGGTGACCAGCAAGAGGCTGAGGTGTGCATAAATAGTCTGGGGCCTAGAACAGCAGGGTCCTTTGACCTAGTGGACAGAAACTCAGCCTCAAGGGGCTGTCTGCCCTCTTGGGCAATATATTTGAAGACTGTAGGAGGTTCATTGCAATCCACGCTCAGGTAGAACTGGTGGGTCGACTGATGAAGATGAGAGAACAGTCTGGAGGAAAGTCTGCTGAGGATCTGGCCCGGAGGCTCACATTACAAGGTCTGGCTGATACTGTAAGGAAGCATCCATGTATACAGGGACACAGTCAGTAGAGGCCTGAGAGAGGGATTGATCCTGGAGAGACTGTTTCTGTTTTTGTCCTCTTTTGTGAGAGACTGTTCTAGATTTACTAGATTAGGGCATTTTCCAGTGCGGGATCCCCCTGAGCGGATGTCCACATCATTTTTCACTAAAGGCCTGCCTAGGAGAGGGGAGTTTCTATTAGAGTGTCCTCAGGAAAGTTGCACTAGTTTTAAAGTATCCAAAGGCTCACACTATTCCCCATCCAAGTTCTTCAAACAATAAACACAAAAAAGAAACTTCTGCCTGGTTATTGTGTGGAGATATTGAAACTACTGTGTGCCTGACTGCTGTGCACCCTTTAGGGAATAAAACCTGGGACAGACAGGGGGAATCCCCTCAACCCTCGCCGTCCTCCTCCTACCCACACTGGGCTGGCTTTGGAGGCATGGGAACAGATTCCTCTTTACTCCGCTAGCAGCACCCTCCTTCTATCCAATCCCTTCTCTTACTGCAGAGAGTGAGATTGACATAACTCCTGTCAGTCATTAGGGTGATTGGAGCCTTGAAGCTGGAGTTCTGGCAATTATCCTGATTAGCCAGCAACTCTGACCAAAAGAAAGCAAATTCCCTTTCCTGGACATCATGATGGCCCTAAATTGACCTCAGAGCAAACGAGTCAAAGGAAGGATTATATTTATCATTAATTGTCTGCAGATGTAAAAGTAAGTAAAACCAGTTCAGAAGTAAAACGAACCCAACAGAAAAAGGGAATTCTTGTTTCAGCAGGCCAAGAGGGTTCTGTAGCAAACACTAAACAGTCCAAACTAAATGTGTTCCCATGAAGGCAGTAGTTCTTCAATGTCCAGCAACCCTCCTATTCCCCCCTCACATCCACATCTTCATCATGTGACCAATACCATCCAAATCATTCTTACTTTCATTTCCCAAAGTTATCCGTCTACAAGGAGACCTGTATAGATCACATGATGGCACCAATGAAGATGGAAGAGGACCGGAGTCACATGACTGAGAGGATACTAAACCTCACCCTGGAGATCATCTACCTACTGACCGGAGAGGTGAGGAGGATTCTGGGAGGTCACATGACATCACTCTTATCTCTATTAATAAAACACAGACCTGACCGGAGAGGTGAGGAGGATTCTGGGAGGTCACATGACATCACTCTTATCTCTATTAATAAATTACAGACCTGACCGGAGAGGTGAGGAGGATTCTGGGAGGTCACATGACATCACTATTATCTCTATTAATAAAACACAGACCTGACCGGAGAGGTGAGGAGGATTCTGGGAGGTCACATGAAATCACATCTCTATTAATAAAACAGACCTGACCAGAGAGGTGAGGAGGATTCTGGGAGGTCACATGACATCACTCTTATCTCCATTAATAAAACACAGACCTGACCGGAGAGGTGATGAGGATTCTGGGAGGTCACATGACATCACTCTAATCTCTATTAATAAAACACAGACCTGACCGGAGAGGTGAGGAGGATTCTGGGAGGTCACATGACATCGCTCTCATCTCTATTAATAAAACGCAGACCTGACCGGAGAGGTGAGGAGGATTCTGGGAGGTCACATGACATCACTCTTATCTCTATTAATAAAACGCAGACCTGACCGGAGAGGTGAGGAGGATTCTGGGAGGTCACATGACATCACTCTTATCTCTATTAATAAAACACAGACCTGACCGGAGAGGTGAGGAGGATTCTGGGAGTCTAACATGATATTCCTATTGGTTCCTCAATACAGAGATTTCCTCTTCTGAAGTCAGGTGATCATATGACCATCACAGTGTCTCTATGTGACTCCCTGAAACCTGAGAGACACAACATGGAGAAGATTCTAGAAGTCACCAAGAAGATGATGGAGCTGCTGACAGGAGAGGTGAGCAGTGCTGAGTATTTAGAAGGACACAAGGATCTCTACAAGGACGTCATGATGGACAATCAGCCGCCCCTCACATCACCGGGTAAGAGGAGACTTTATTGTAAAGGAGAGAGCAGTACGGAGGATCCACCTAGATCCCCCATCATCTGATAAACACATAGAAACAATGGATTCAGTCAGTGTGTGTGTTTCCTACAGATGGATCCAGTCATGGGAACCCACCAGAGAGACGTCCCCGTCCTCTGTATTCCCGGGATTCCACACAGGAAGGTCACACCATCCCTCACCATCATCAGGTAGATGGGGAACAATCACTGATAGATAAGAATTATACAAAAGAGTCAGTATCTTCAAAATTCTGTGCAGCGGTTAAAAGGAAATCCAGAGGTTGCTGCTAGCAATAAACAAAAATTATTGTGTGTAAATGAGGAAATTCTATCTGCTGCGCTAATGCTGTGGGAGTCTGGAGGTACTACATGTAAAAGTAATTTTTACCTACGATACACCTCCCTCAGCAATGTGTATTCAAATGTGCTCCATCACCAAATGCAGGTGTCGATAATGCCTGCCTATCTTCAACCTGTCTGTGTTGGTGCAATCTAATAAATAAAGTGCTATAATACACCTCCCTCTATAGGAGGTATATATTTAATAATGTTTTGTTCCTTATAGTGATTACAATTGCCCCTAACCCATAAAAATAATAAAAAAGGATGGGGACTACAATACACCTCCCCCATTATTAATGTTACTCTAGAGTACAGTGTTTTGAACACCTATAAAACTGTTAGTGCAGACAAATTGAGTGATTTGAGAAACATACTGTAACGTACATGTGACATGATGTAACGTGCATGTGACATAAATGTACAGATTTAAGTAGATAAGATGTGATCAGTAGCAATATGTAATCGTAACTGTAGGGACATTCCATTGTCATTAAAGATGTATATTCAGTCAGAGGAACTCAGACACAGAGGCATCAATTAGCGGCTGAAAAGCCTGGCTTCCAGAATGTGACACCTTTGTGTTAATAAGGTTGTCACCTTCTGGTGAAACCGGTTTAAAGGAAGTGGCTCGAGACATTTCGGCTTCATGAAAGCAGGGGGCTCGATCTGTCTGGGGGGAGCTAAAACGTATATCCATACATCAAAAGGGGTATGTTTCATCTCTCATAAAAGCTAAAATATTAGTTGCAGAGAGATGAACATACTCCCTTCTGTTTGGGCACTCTGTAGGCCACATCGACACCTAAAAATCATATTTGTGACTTAGGTAGAAGGCCAGGAAAATGCAGGAAATGGTTAGGTGGCGCTGGATCGCAACAGTCGAATGGTGTTTGGTACTGTCGTGATCGGGCCGATGTGCTGGTGTCGGAAATCCAATCCCAGACTTGGTGTTTCAAGCCGGTTTTAGTCTGATTGAACTTGGGCCGGTCAGCCCCCAGAACATCCTGTGGGCAGGTACAGGGGCAGCCCCCCATGGAGGTACAGGGGCAGCCCCCCATGGAGGTACAGGGGCAGCCCCCCATGGTCAATTGGCTGAAGACTAATGACCCGCCTACGTCCATATCCCCATAAAAGGAGTACCCGGGCATTGTGACATTTGTGATTTGTATGGAGCCAGTTTTACTTGACTAACGCAGTGGTGGGCAACCTTTTTTTTCAACTGAGCTAAATCTCGCCAAAACCACGATTGAAATTTATTTTGAGAGCCACATTTTTAAAACTGAAAATACATAGGATGGTACACTGTTTTTAGTTTCAATAAGTTTTTATAGTAATTCATCCCCCATATAGTAATTCATCCCCCATAGTAATTCATCCCCCATATAGTAATTAATCCCCCATAGTAATTCATCCCCCATATAGTAATTCATCCCCCATATAGTAATTCATCCCCCCATAGTAATTCATCCCCCATAGTAATTCATCCCCCATATAGTAATTCATCCCCCATAGTAATTCATCCCCCATATAGTAATTCATCCCCCATAGTAATTCATCCCCCATATAGTAATTCATCCCCCATATAGCAATTCATCCCCCATATAGTAATTCATCCCCCATATAGTAATTCATCCCCCATATAGTAATTCATCCCCCATAGTAATTCATCCCCCATAGTAATTCATCCCCCCATAGTAATTCATCCCCCATATAGTAATTCATCCCCCATATAGTAATTCATCCCCCATATAGTAATTCATCCCCCATAGTAATTCATCCCCCATATAGTAATTCATCCCTCATAGTAATTCATCCCTCATAGTAATTCATCCCCCCTATAGTAATTCATCCCCTATATAGTAATTCATCCCCCATATAGTAATTCATCCCCCATATAGTAATTCATCCCTCATAGTAATTCATCCCTCATAGTAATTCATCCCCCCTATAGTAATTCATCCCCTATATAGTAATTCATCCCCCATATAGTAATTCATCCCCCATATAGTAATTCATCCCCCATAGTAATTCATCCCCCCATAGTAATTCATCCCCCATATAGTAATTCATCCCTCATATAGTAATTCATCCCCCATATAGTAATTCATCCCCCATAGTAATTCATCCCCCCTATAGTAATTCATCCCCCATAGTAATTCATCCCCCCTATAGTAATTCATCCCCCATATAGTAATTCATCCCCCATATAGTAATTCATCCCCCATAGTAATTCATCCCCCATATAGTAATTCATCCCCCATAGTAATTCATCCCCCATATAGTAATTCATCCCCCCTATAGTAATTCATCCCCCCTATAGTAATTCATCCCCCCTATAGTAATTCATCCCCCATATAGTAATTCATCCCCCATAGTAATTCATCCCCCATATAGTAATTCATCCCCCATATAGTAATTCATCCCCCATATAGTAATTCATCCCCCCTATAGTAATTCATCCCCCATATAGTAATTCATCCCCCATATAGTAATTCATCCCCCATAGTAATTCATCCCCCATATAGTAATTCATCCCCCATAGTAATTCATCCCCCATATAGTAATTCATCCCCCCTATAGTAATTCATCCCCCCTATAGTAATTCATCCCCCATATTAATTCATCCCTCATATAGTAGTAGTAAGTAAGTAGCAAGTAGTAAGCCAAGTCCCCCCTGTGTCAATTCACTTACCTTTGCTCCGCGCGTTCCTCTCGCCGTGTTCCCGCGCCATTCCGGTCTTCAGGGCGGACTGTGAGAGGAGCCTAGCTCCTCTCACGTTCGTCACGCTGCCCCGCCTACACACATCCTGACAGCCAATCACTGGCTATCAGGATGTGAGTGGCAGCGAGACTGGCCAATCATTGCATTTGAGCGCGCTGCCCTGGCTGTTTTTTTTTGGATCACGCTGCAGAGTCCCTGCCGCCCGAGAGGAGGGAGGGGAGCGGGCGCCCGGCACACAAGAGCCGCATTAAAACGTGTAAAGAGCCGCATGTGGCTCGCGAGCCGCGGCTTGCCGACCACTGGACTAACGGATTGCTGACGCTCTGACTTGCTCCAGTCGCAGGATAGATCTTGGTAAAAGTTTTATTCTGTGTTATTCCCTTTTTATTTTATAGTGAATAGTCATTTGTGTGTCTTCTTGTATTTTTTGTATTTCTGTAACTTTTTATATTTTGTACATATTTTATGCACCGCCCACTTTCGGGAAATTAAAGCTTAAAATTAATTAGTGACTTCTGTGTATTTAAGCACGGACTCATATCTTTGGAGAGATTGGATTGGAGAGATTAGATTGTATTGTATTTTAGTGCCTTTAAACGCTCGGTCAAGTTCATTGCCAATCTGTATGCAATTGCACTGTGTGTGGGCAGATTGCGTGCAGATTGTAAAAGGTAACAGATCGGCCAGACGGAGATCTGTGTGTGTAGGGTGTCCCAACAGACCGTTCTGTGGATAAACTGTTGGGTGGTGGCAGGCTACCTTTTGTGGTGTGTCTGGTGTGGGGGTGTGTGGACAGTGGAAGGGTGATTAACACCGGGGTTCATGCTGTAGGTAGCTGGAGGGACTCTAGAAGGGTGTGTAATTACTAAGCTGGTCCTCAACTCTAATCAGTGCATCAGATTGTATGTAAGATTTGTATCTGCCAGTCTGTGGTCGACCAGCTGGATTGGAGTGGACTCTGCATCTGGTGGTGGCCAAAGGTAGTGCGGGCTGTGGAAGTATTTCACGGCTGATCTTATATACGGTTTTATATATTCAAAGTTGAGTCCCCTTTATTCCCTCTTACCCCCAAGTCATGGCTGCACGTGCGCGCATTGGTTAGCTAGTCGCTGTGGGCGTGGCGTGTGGGGGATTCGTGACACATACAAATGCAAATAACAGGTCAGTTCATGAAAATAAAGTCCAGGTGCTATAAAACACCTTCCACATCAAGATGATCAATGTGGTATAGTGGTACAATTTGGTGATCTTGCCAGCAAAAACGGTGATAAGTGATCCACTCGTGCTCACCCTCCAGTGCCCCACTCACTACAAGGTTTTGACCACCAAGGTAGGTCATAAAGCGCTTTTGGGTGCTTTGGCAAGCCACTAGAGTGAATCTGTCTCCTTTGCCCTTTAGCAACCGCTGCCCTTTAAACCTGTAGTCCTCTTATAAGGGAACACTTCAAACGGCCACAATGCTCCTCCCCCGCAGTAAAGCAATCGAAAGGAGACTTCCATAGGGTTATACCGTATTTATTGCATAAAAGCACTTAAGAAATGCACATACAGTATCTCCCAGAAGTGAGTCCCCCCCCTCACATTTTGTGTAAATATTTGATTCTACCTTTTCATGTGACAACACTGAAGAAATGACACTTTGCTACAATGTGACGTAGTCAGTGTACAGCTTGTATAACATGTAAATTTGCTGTCCCCTCAAAAAAACTCAACACACCGCCATTAATGTCTAAACCGCTGGCAACAAAAGAGTCCACCACTAAGTGACAAGGTCCAAATTGGGCCCAAAGTGACAATATTCTGTGTGGCCGCCATTATTTTCCAGCACTGCCTTAACCCTCTTGGGCATGGAGGTCACCAGAGCTTCACAGGTTGCCACTGGAGTCCTCTTCCACTCCTCCATGACGTCATCATGGAGCTGGTGGATGTTCGAGACCTTGCGCTCCTCCACCTTCCATTTGAGGATGTCCCACAGATGCTCAATAGGGTTCAGGTCTGGAGACATGCTTGGCCAGTCCATCACCTGAACCCTCAGCTTCTATAGCAAGGCAGTGGTGGTCTTGGAGGTGTGTTTGGAGTCATTATCATGTTGGAATACTGCCCTGAGGCCCAGTCTCCGAAGGGAGAGGATCATGCTCTGCTTCAGTATGTCACAGTACATGTTGGCATTCACGGTTCCCTCAATGAACTGTAGCCCCCCCCAGTGCCGGCAGCACTCATGCAGCCCCAGACCATGACACTCCCACCACCATGCTTGACTGTAGGCAAGACACACTTGTCTTTGTACTCCTCACCTGGTTGCCGCCACACATGCCTGACACCATCTGAACCCAATCAGTTGATGTTGGTGTCATCAGACCACATGACGTGGTTCCAGTAATCCATGTCCTTAGTCTGCTTGTCTTCAGCAAACTGTTTGCGGGTTTTCTTGTGCATCATCTTTAGAAGAGGCTTCCTTCTGGGATGACAGCCATGCAGACCAATGTGATGCAGTGTGCGGCGTATGGTCTGAGCACTGACAGGCTGACCCCCCCACCCCTTCAACCTCTGCAGCAATGCTGGCCCCACTGACAGGCTGACCCCCCACCCCTTCAACCTCTGCAGCAATGCTGGCAGCACTCATACGTCAGACTTTTTTATTTATATAGCAAAAAATAAATATCACCAAAATAAAGCTTTATCTGTCTCAAAAAAATGCTAGAAAATTCATATGGGTACAGTGTTGCATGACCGCGCAATTGTCATTCAAAGTGTGATAGCGCTGAAAGCTGAAAATTGGCCTGGACAGGAAGGGGGGGAAAGTGTCCGGACTGGAAGGGGGGGGGGGAGTGTCCGGACTGGAAGGGGGGGGAAAGTGTCCGGACTGGAAGGGGGTGAAAGTGTCCGGACTGGAAGGGGGTGAAAGTGTCCGGACTGGAAGGGGGGGGGGGGGAAGTGTCCGGACTGGAAGGGGGGGGGGAAGTGTCCGGACTGGAAGGGGGTGAAAGTGTCTGGACTGGAAGGGGGGGGGAAAGTGTCCGGACTGGAAGGGGGGGGGAAAGTGTCCGGACTGGAAGGGGGGGGGAAAGTGTCCGGACTGGAAGGAGGGGGGAAAGTGTCCGGACTGGAAGGGGGGGGGGGAGTATCTGGACTGGAAGGGGGGAGAAAGTGTCCGGACTGGAAGGGGGGGGGGAAAGTGTCTGGACTGGAAGGGGGGGGGAAGTGTCCGGACTGGAAGGGGGGGGGGGAGTGTCCGGACTGGAAGGGGGGGGAAAGTGTCCGGACTGGAAGGGGGTGAAAGTGTCCGGACTGGAAGGGGGTGAAAGTGTCCGGACTGGAAGGGGGGGGGGAGTGTCCGGACTGGAAGGGGGGGGGGAGTGTCCGGACTGGAAGGGGGGGGGAAAGTGTCCGGACTGGAAGGGGGGGGGAAAGTGTCCGGACTGGAAGGGGGGGGGAAAGTGTCCGGACTGGAAGGGGGGGGGAAAGTGTCCGGACTGGAAGGGGGGGGGGAAAGTGTCCGGACTGGAAGGGGGGGGGAAAGTGTCCGGACTGGAAGGGGGGGGGAAAGTGTCCGGACTGGAAGGAGGGGGGAAAGTGTCCGGACTGGAAGGGGGGGGGGAGTATCTGGACTGGAAGGGGGGAGAAAGTGTCCGGACTGGAAGGGGGGGGGGAAAGTGTCTGGACTGGAAGGGGGGGGGGAAAGTGTCCGGACTGGAAGGGGGGGGGAAAGTGTCCGGACTGGAAGGGGGGGGGAAAGTGTCCGGACTGGAAGGAGGGGGGAAAGTGTCCGGACTGGAAGGGGGGGGGGAGTATCTGGACTGGAAGGGGGGAGAAAGTGTCCGGACTGGAAGGGGGGGGGGAAAGTGTCTGGACTGGAAGGGGGGGGGAAGTGTCCGGACTGGAAGGGGGGGGGAAAGTGTCCAGACTGGAAGTGGTTAAAGTGCCATATATATGGAATACATGTAAGTACACCAACACAGACAGGTTGAACATAGGCAGGCATTATCGACACCCGCATTTGGTGATGGAGCACATTTGAATACACATTGATGAGGGAGGTGTATTGTAGGTAAAAATGACTTTTACATGTAGTACCTCCAGACTCCCACAGCATTAGCGCAGCATATAGAATTTCCTTGTACAAAAGTGTGTTTGTTCCAATAAATGTCTCGTGCTTTCAGAGTGGAATCCTCGGGGATTATAAAATTGTTGTCAAAGAAGAGTATAAAGAGGAGGATGAGGAGTATGGAGTGATGAAGCAGCTTTCTGAGAGACAGAACGCTCTCTACAAGGAGCCATCAAGTAACAGGAACCCACCAGAGAGATGTCCCCGTCCTCTGTATTCCACACAGGAAGGTCACACCATCCCTCACCATCATCAGGTAGATGAGGAACAATCACTGATAGTATCATTAGGATCTGTACATTATCTGCATTGTTACCATTGATGTCATTTTTATTATCATTAGGATCTGTAAAATATCTTTATTATTACAATTTGTCATTTTTCTTGTATTTTCAGAGTGGAAACCTGAGAGATCCTAAAATTGAGATAAAGACAGAAGAAGAAGAGGCGTATGTGAGGGATGATCAGCAGTCTATGGAGGAGGATGGAATAACGGGGACATTTATAGAGGAGGACACTCCTACAGAGATCAGCACAGGTGGGTCATGAACACTAAATCCATTCCTCCACCCATACTGCTCACTGATTGGTCCAGAGTAGGGCGGGGACTGGGTGATATCAGCCTGTAATCCCCTGGTCACTTTCCTGAGCTGTGTTCCCCGTCCTGTATTCCTGGATTTCTCTCGGATAATCTTCCTTCTCTGTGCTGCAGACACAATTTATGTATCTAGAATGTATTTATGGAGATTTTGAGGTTCCACTGGCAGAAAAGTGTTGCTTTTTTCCCATAGGGCATTGCTCAACCTAGGCACCAGGGTTATGAGCCTTGAATCTCATGTCCAGGTCTAGCAAGATCTCTGTCAGAGCAATTCTGGGTTTCAGAGTTACTTTTTCTGTAGTCTGCTGGCTGTGCCGGGTGGAGGGATATGTCTGTATAGTCTCAGACCCAAGTCACTGAGTGCAGTCTCAGGAGATGGGAGGCAGCGGGGTGGGATCTCTGCAACTTGTCTCAGTTAAATAAACATTTAGGCTACCACTGATTGCTGAATGCCATTAATGTGAGCCCTGACCCTTATATGTTATCAATTATATTGCATGTTTCATACCCCAGACCCCTGCACTATATACTCTATGTTGTACATTACATACTCCTGATCCCTGCACTATATTTTCTGTTGTACATTACATACTCCTGCACTTTATACTCTGTTGTACGTTACATACTCCTGACCCCTGCACTATATACTCTATGTCGTACATTCCATACTCCTGACCCCGGCACTATATACTTTATGTTGTATATTATATACTCCTGACCCCTGCACTATATACTCTATGTTGTATATTATATACTCCTGACCCCTGCACTATACACTCTATGTTGTACATTACATCATTCTGATACAACAGTTAGGACTATATAGTATCTTCTACAATATGTTGTACATTACATAGTCCTGACTTCTGCTGTCTACCCTGCACCCATTGCTATATACACTGCTCAAAAAAAAAATTAAGGGAAGACTTTGTAATCAGAGTCTAGTATGAAGTCAATGAACCTTCCGGGATATTGATCTGGTCAGGTAAGTAGCAGAGGGGGTTGTTCATCAGCTTCAGCTGCTTTGGTGTTAATGAAATTAATAGGTGCACTAGATGGGCAACAATGAGACAACCCCCAAACAGGAATGGTTTTACAGGTGGAGGCCACTGACATTTTTTCCCTATTGATCTTTTCTGATTGGTTTTCACTAGTTTTGCATTTGGCTAGGGTCAGTGTCACTACTGGTAGCATGAGGCCATACCTGGACCCTACAGAGGTTGTACAGGCAGTCCAACTCCTCCAGGGTGCCATTGCCAGAAGGTTTGCTGTGTCTCCCAGCACGGTCTCAAGAGCATGGAGGAGATTCCAGGAGACAGGCAGTTCCTCTAGGAGAGCTGGACAGGACCGTAGAAGGTCCTTAACCCATCAGCAGGACCGGTATCTGCTCCTTTGTACAAGGAGGAACAGGATGAGCTCTGCCAGAGCCCTACAAAATGTCCTCCAGCAGGCCACTGGTGTGAATGTCTCTGACCAAACAATCAGAAACAGACTTCATGAGGGGGGCCTGAGGGCCCGACGTCCTCTAGTGGGCCCTGTGCTCACTGCCCGGCACCATAGAGCTGGATTGGCATTTGCCATTGAACACCAGAATTGTCAGGTCCACCACTGGCACCCTGTGCTTTTCACAGATGAGAGCAGGTTCACCTTGAGCACATGTGACAGACATGAAAGGGTCTGGAGAAGCCGTGGAGAATGTTCTGCTGCCTGTAACATCATTCAGCATGACCGTTTTGGTGGGGGGTCAGTGATGGTCTGGGGAGGCATATCCATGGAGGGACACACAGACCTCTACAGGTTACACAATGGCACCCTGACTGCCATTAGGTATGGGGATGAAATCCTTGGACCCATTGTCAGACCCTAAACAGGTGCAGTGGGTCCTGGGTTCCTCCTGGTGCCGTGGGTCCTGGGTTCCTCCTGGTGCCGTGGGTCCTGGATTCCTCCTGGTGCAGTGGGTCCTGGGTTCCTCCTGGTGCAGTGGGTCCTGGGTTCCTCCTGGTGCAGTGGGTCCTGGGTTCCTCCTGGTGCACGACAATGCCCAGCCTCATGTGGGGAGAGTATGCAGGCAGTTCCTGGAGGATGAAGGAATTGATACCATTGAATGGCCCCCACACTCGCCTGACCTAAATCCAATAGAACTCCTCTGGGATGTCATGTTTCGGTCCACCTGACGCCACCAGGTTGCACCTCAGACTGTCCAGGAGCTCAGTGATGTCCTGGTCCAGATCTGGGAGGAAATCCCCCAGGACACCATCCGTGGTCTCATTAGGAGCCTCCCCCAACATTGTCAGGCATGCATACAAGCACATGGGGGCCATACAAACTACTGAGGACCATTCTGAGTTGCTGCAATGACATTTCAGCAGAATGGACTCGCCTGCTGCATCATTTTTTCACTTTGATTTTCAGGGTGTCTTTGAATTCAGTCCTCTGTAGGTCGATCATTTTCATTTCCATGAAACAATGGGGCGTCCTTACATTCCTAACACATTACCCGTCCATATCAGTATAGAGATCCGGCAGGAGATTCGTCCTCATTGAGATCTGATGGGTTTTCAAAGTCTTCCTTTATTTTTTTGAGCAGTGTATAAGCATAATATGTATTCTCTTTTGTTCCCCCCATTTCCTACCAGCTGGACATTTTATATCGGATGATGTGATTGGAGCACAGACTTTTACATGGTGATAATAATGTGATAACATCCTCCAACTTTGGACCCTTAAACTGAAAGTGATAATGAGGGAGGAGTCAATACCCCAATGATGGTGGTCTTCAGGATCAGTCCAGTCTTCATCTTGGTTGTTCTCCCCCCATCCTCACTCTCTGACCTCTGGTGGGGCTCAGCCCCGCTGTTCTTCATGACTAAATCATGGACTAAATAAGGAAGTGCAGTACTTCTTGTGTTGGGAAGATGGTGATGAGTGATAGAGGGGGTGGGGACCCTCGTCCTATAATCCCCTCATCACTGTCCCTCCTATAAAAGACAGTTCTGGTTGTTTCCTCACTCTCTGACTAAGGTCCATGAATAAAGAAATGACCTGGTAGGAGATCAGAGGAGCCATTTCCTAGTTCCCTTGAGGGTGGAATTGTAAGCTCCTCAGAGACCAAGCTGCCTGATGTGGGCGGAGTCCTGGTTTGGGGGAACCAATCAGCTCCTGTCTAGTAATCCTTTTTGTCTTTGTATTTTAGTCCATGGCCGGGAGATGAGGAAAACCTCAGAGGATTGTCTCACTTTGTCTCTTGACTGGAAAGTAGAAGATGAGGACATCACACAGTATAGTCCAGGAGAAAACCCGGCTCCCTCCAATGTCCATCCGGCACCACACAGTGTAGATGGACCATCGTATTCCTCTTCTCCTGCAGACCCTCAAACTTTGCGGGACCGGGCCGGCCTTCCAACAGGGAAGAGTTTCTCCTGTACTGAGTGCGGGAAATGTTTCAATTTTAAATCCAATCTTGATGTGCATAAAAGATCTCACACAGGTGAGAAGGAGTATTCATGTACTGAGTGCGGGAAATGTTTTCTAAAAACATCACAACTTGTCTCACATCAGAGGTCTCACACAGGGGAGAAGCCATTTTCCTGTTCTGAGTGCGGAAAATGTTTTTCGCAGAGGTCATATCTTTGCAGACATCAGAGATTGCACAGGGGAGAGAAGCCACATGCCTGTCCTGAGTGCGGGAAATGTTTTTCAAAAAAGGCAAATCTTTACACACATCAGAGATTGCACACAGGAGAGAAGCCGCATGCCTGCCCTGAATGCGGGAAATGTTTTTCACAGATGTCCATTCTTTACAGACATCAGAGATTGCACACAGGTGAAAAACCGTATTCCTGTTCTGAGTGCGGGAAATGTTTTGTACAAAAATCACTACTTACAGCACATCAGAGGTCTCACACGGGGGAAAAGCCATATTCTTGTTCCGAGTGCGGAAAATGTTTTTCAAGGAAGTCCAGTCTTTACTTACATCAGATATCTCACATAAGGGAGAAGAAACTTTTCTTCTCTGAGTGAGGGAAATGTTCCGCACTGAAGTCCTGTCTTCCTGTACATCGGGGTCCCACACAACCCTGGAGGTGCATTAGCACCTTTAGTGCGGGAAATGTCTTCTAGATGAATGTTGCTGGACATCCCAGCTCTCGTGGGGAAGAAGCACACCCTGATATACACCTCAGATATACTCCATGGCTGATCTTCATCATGGAAGAAACAGTTCATAAGGAGATCAGAGGTCACCAAAGACATGGATGAAGTGTGGGACCGGGTTGGCCATTGATAGCAGGAGAAGAATAAAAATGGAGTCATCACCTTTCATTGGCTGAGTACATTTTGTGGCGGAAGCTTTTGCAAAAGATTAACATTTGTTTTTTACTCATTCACACAGAAGGAACGTTTCACCGGCATATAATTTTTTTATGAATAGACCCCTAATTGTCAGGAAACGTTTCTATAACGATTGGGAGTATGTAGTCGTTCAATGAACCAACCTCCTGCAGGCTGCAGCTAGGGGGCGCTCTAGTTTCTAGAGTGTAACCCCAGGAGTGTGATTCCAGGTAGCTCCCATTAACCCTCTCACATGTTAAAATACAGATTTCGGGCCTGTTGATTGGCTAAAGCCCCCAAACATCTATTTCCTGAAAGCAGAGGCCCCGGAGAATAAAATGGTGGTCATGGTTAAGGTGTTCCTCGTACACAGATTTCACTTTCATACCCGGGAATATTTCCTCCTTTCCCCCATTTTCTATGTTGGGATCTTTTCTACAATACTTTGTTATAATAATGTACAGTGCCTTGAAAAAGTCTTCACACCCCTTGAAATTTCCCACATTTTGTCATGTTACAACCAAAGATGTCAATGTATTTTATCGGGATTGGATGTGATGGACCGACGCAAAGTGGCACATAATTGTGAAGTGGAAGGAGAATGAGAAATGGTTTTCAACATTTGTGACTGATAAATCTGTGATTTGTATTCAGCCCCCCAGAGTCAATACTTTGTAGGACCCCCTTGGGCTGCAATTCCAGCTGCAAGTCTTTTTGGGGATGTCTCTTTGCACATCTAGAGAGGACATTTCTGCCCATTCTTCTTTGCAGAATCGCACAAGCTCTGTCAGATTGGATGGAGGGCGTCTGTGAACAGCAATTTTCAGGTCTGACCACAGATTCTCCATTGGATTTGGGTCTGGACTGTGACTGGGCCATTCTAACACATGAAGATGCTTTGATCTAAACCATTCCATTGTAGCTCTGGCTGGATGTTCCGGGTCATTGTCGTGCTGGAAGGGGAACCTCCAGCCCAGTCTCAAGTCTTTTGCAGACTCCTGACAGGTTTTCTTCTAAGATTGCTCTGTATTTGGCTCCATCCATCTTACCATCAACTCTGACCAGCCTTCCTGTCCCTGCTGAAGAAAAGCATCCTCACAACATGATGCTGCCACCACCATGTTTCACAGTGGGTATGGTGTGTTCAGGGTGATGTGCAGTGTTAGTTCTTCACCACACATAGCGGTTTGCTTTTAGGCCAAAAAGTTGAATTTTGGTCTCATCTGACCAGAGCTCCTTCTTCCACACATTTGCTGTGTCCCCCACATGGCTTCTCACAAACTGCAAACAGGACTTCTTATGGCTTTTTTCCAACAATGGCTTTCTTCTTGCCACTTCCATAAAGGCCAGATTTGTGGAGTGCACGACTAATAGTTGTCCTGTGGACAGATTCTCCCACCTGAGCTGTGGATCTCTGCAGCTCCTCCAGAGTTCCCATGGACCTCTTGGCTGCTTCTCTGATGAATGCTCTCCTTGTCCAGCCTGTCAGTTTAGGTGGACGGCCATGTCTTGGTAGGTTTGCAGTTGTGTCATTCTCTTTCCATTTTTGGATGATGGATTGAACAGTGCTCCATGAGATGTTCAAAGCTTGGGAGATTTCTTTTATAACCTAATCCTGCTTTAAACACCTCCACAACTTTATCCCTGACCTGTCCGGTGTGCTCCTTGGCCTTCATGATGCTGTTTGTTCCCCAATGTTCTCTAACAAACCTCTGAGGGCTTCACAGAACAGCTGTATTTATACTGAGATCACATGACACACAGGTGGACTCTATTTACTAATTAGGTGACTTCTGAAGGCAATTTGCTCCACTAGATTTTAGTTAGAGGTACCAGAATAAAGGGCTGAATACAAATGCACGCAACACTTTTCACAGATTTATTTGTAAAAAATGTTGAAAACCATTTCTCATTTTCCTTCCACGTCACAATGATGTGCCACTTTGTGTTGGTCTATCACAGGGGTGTCAAACTGGCGGCCCTCTAGCTGTTGCCAAACTACAAGTCCCATCATGCCTCTACCTTTGGGAGTCATGCTTGTAACTGTCAATCTTGCAATGCCTCATGGGACTTGTAGTTTGGCAACAGCTGGAGGGCCGCCAGTTTGACACCCATGCTCTATCACATCCAATCCCAATAAAATACATGGATGTTTTTGGTTATGAATACTTTTTCAAGGCGCTGTAACACGTTTTGTATTGTAGACAAATGAATAATGACTCCGCCTCCACATTGCAGACAAATGATTTTCCTGACCAATCGGATTTCTGCCTGTACTATTTCCTAATTTTTCTTTTGTTACTGCAGTCTTGTTAAATGTTAAATTAGAATAAAAAAAATGTATTGAACAAAAAAAATTGTGTTTGTGTGTAATGACGGCAAACTTTGATGCTCAAAAATTTCTCATGGGCAACGTTTTAAGAGGTCATCAGTTTAGAGGCAATCTAATAATGGTCCAGAGTGCAGTGGTCAGGAGTATATCATATACAGCCCAGGGTACATAGTGCAGTGGTCAGGAGTATATCACATACAGCCCACCATACAGAGTGCAGTGGTCAGGAGTATATCATATACAGCCGAGGGTACAGAGTGCAGTGGTCAGGAGTATATCATATACAGCCCAGGGTACAGAGTGCAGTGGTCAGGAGTATATCACATACAGCCCAGGGTACAGAGTGCAGTGGTCAGGAGTATATCACATACAGCCCAGGGTACAGAGTGCAGTGGTCAGGAGTATATCATATACAGCCCAGGGTGAAGAGTGCAGTGGTCAGGAGTATATCATATACAGCCCAGGGTACAGAGTAAAGTGGTCAGGAGTATATCATATACAGCCCAGGGTACAGACTGCAGTGGTGGATATTGAGCTGTCTTTTGCTGGATATGGGCCTGTCCCTTTGGTGGATATTGAGCTGTTCCTTGCTGGATATGGGACTGTCTCTTTGCTGGATATTGAGCTGTCTCTTGCTGGATATGGGAATCTCTCTTTGTTGGATATGGGGACTATCTCTTTTGATATGGGGGATGTCTCTTGCTGGATATGGGGCTGTCTATTTCTTCATATGGGGCAGTTTTTGCTGGATAGGGGGATGTCTCTTGCTGGGTATAGGGCTGTGTCTTGCTGGATATGGGGTTGTCTCTTTTTTGGATATGGGAGATGTCTCTTGCTGGATATTGGGATGTCCCTTTGATGGATATGGGCCTGTCTCTTATGGGATATGAGGCTGTATCTTTGACTGGGCTCTCTGCTGGATTGAGCTATCTATTTGCTGGATGGGGCTGTCTCTTGCTGGATATGGACCTGTCTCTTGCTGGAAATGGGTCTGTCTCTTTGTTGGATATGGGTCTGTCTCTTTGTTGGATATGGGTCTGTCTCTTTGTTGGATATGGGTCTGTCTCTTTGTTGGATATGGGTCTGTCTCTTTGTTGGATATGGGTCTGTCTCTTTGTTGGATATGGGTAGTCTCTTTGTTGGATATGGGGGAGTGTCTTTTGCTGGATATGGGACGTTCTCTTTGCTGGTTATGGGACATTCCTATTTGTTGGATATGGGGGATGTCTCTTGCTGGATATGGGGGATGTCTTTTGCTGGGTATTGGGCTGTCTCTTTGCTAGATATGGGGGGGGGGTGTCTTTTGCTGGATATGGGGGGTACAGTACAGCCTCCATACACAATGCAGTAGTCATTAGGATGTCATATTCAGCCAAGCATACAGAGTGCAGTGGTCACTAGTCAGCAGTATGTCATATATAGAATAGCATACAGAGTGCAGTGTTCAGGAATATATCATATACAGCCTCAATACAGAGTGCAGCGGTCAAGAGGATGTTATATACAACTCAGCATACAATGTTTAGTGGTCAGGAGGATGTCATGTATATATTGGCGTACAGAGTGTAGTGGTCAGCAGTATGTCATGTACAAGATGCAGAGTGCTGTTGTCACTAGTAAGCAGTATGCCATATACAGCCCAGCATACAGAGTGCAGTGGTCACTAGTCAGCAGTATGTCATATATAGAACAGCATACAGAGTGCAGTGTTCAGGCGTATATCATTTACAGCCTCCATACAGAGTGCAGTGGTCAGGAGGATGTCATATACAGGTCAGCATACAGAGTGCAGTAGTCAGCAGTATGTCATATATAGAACAGCATACAGAGTGCAGTGTTCAGGCGTATATCATATACAACCTCCATACAGAATGCAGTGGTCAGGAGGATGTCATATACAGCCCAGCATACAGAGTGCAGTGGTCACTAGTCAGGAGGATGCCATATATAGAACAGCATACAGAGTGCAGTGCTCAGCAGTATATCATATACAGCCTCCATACAGAGTGCAGTGGTCAGGTGGATGTCATATACAGCCCAGTATACAGAATGTAGTGGTCAGAACAGAGTATACAATATACAATTCACTATACAGAGTGCAGTGGTTAGCAACATGTCATATAACGCCCATCTTACAGTGCAGTGGCCAGAAGCATATCTTATACAGGCTTGTGTAGAGATTGCATTGGCCAGTAAATGGCTTATATAGCCCATCTTAAGAAGTGTGGCGGTCTAGGGCTTACCATACATAGTTCAGTGTACGGAGTGCAGTGGATGTAACATACAGCCCTGAGTGCAGTGATCAGGCACATGTCATAAACAGCCCAACATACAGAGTGCAATGGTCAGAAGTATTTCTTATATAGACCTGTGTACAGAACACAGTGGCCAGGAGTATGTTATATATAGCCCATCTTAAAGAGTGCAGTGTCAAGAACAAGTCATATACAGTACAGTTCTTTGTATAGAGTGCAATGGTCAGGAGCATGTCATATACAGCCCTGTGTATAGAGTGCAGTGGTGAGGAGCATGTCATATACAACCCTGTGTATAGAGTGCAGTGGTGAAGAGCATGTCATATACAGCCCTGTGTATAGAGTGCAGTGGTCAGGAGCATGTCATATACAGCCCTGTGTATAGAGTGCAGTGGTCAGGAGTACTTCATATACAGCCCTTTGTAGAGTGCAGTGGTCAGGTAAAGTAGAGTATTAGAGCCATGCCAGTCATACAGTCACTAGGTATAGAGTAATAATAATAAAGAAGAACTGTTCCATTGGCTCTTTCAGAACACAGAACAGGCTTTCTCTGGGTCTTCTGCTGATATTTATTAGAGAGAAAAGTCTCTCCTGCACCGTTCTCTCTCTTTGACATATCGTAGAATGAAGCTGTATTGTTCTTTCAGTGTCATCCTCCCGTGTTCTGTCCATTTCCACACTGACACCAACAGCTCCTCCACCATCCTGGAGTATTTGTTGTCTCACCGTGTTTCCAATGATGGAGATCCAGAGACTGACCGGAGTCTTCTCAATGTCACCAGACCACCTCTTCCTCTACTATTGGGGTGCTGGGCTTTTCCATGACTACTCCGGACCCCAACTCTTTTATATCATTGTGAAGGTCTCTATCATATTTACTAAGAAGAGAAAGAAGCTGAAGAAAATGTCCATGATGGAGATGAGGGTTCCATATCGTATGAACAGCATCACCATTCACTCTGTAACCAAGACCTAGCCTGGCAATGCACAGAGTGATACCAAGGGGAGTCTGACCAATCTCACGGTTTGGATTGACTTTCCCCTTTTGATGGACTTTCTCCTTTTGATGGACTTTCTCCTTTTGATTATTTCCAGGTGACCATGAATTAGAGTTCCAATATCTCCCCTGTTTTATGCAGACAGATATACGTTTCCCAATGCCTTAGGTTATACAGATTCCTCATGTTCCCCAATAGGAGCTCATGCATTGAACTTGTTCAACTTTTCATCCAGGAGTGAATGAGCTCGGCAAGATGCTCCCCCTATGTAGAGGGCATGTGGCCTGGTATGGTTGAGGAGGTAGAGTGAAGCACATGCATGTTCTCCCTTTCCTGGCCAGCCATGTTGCAGGCTTGAACAGGGGTCTAGTATAGATTCTGTGGTGGACCCTGTGCTTTTTGTTTGTTTTTCGGGACTGAAATGAATTTTGGGGGGAGGACCCCACTTTTTTTTGTTTTTGCATTGGGCTGCCTTTGTAATCCATATTTAACCTGAAGAGCATTAGTATTATTTTAGGTGGGGGGGGGGGGGCAAATTCCTCCCATTTGGTTACCTGAAAGCCACAGCTGAATGGGGTGGTCGGGGATGTGGCACTGGCTCTCTAATAGGGATGAACCAAACTGCCCTGACTTCAGTTCAAGCAGTGTTCAGAAAGCTTCAAAATGTTCAGATGCCGAATCCTGAACCCTACTTAGATCAATGGGAGCCAAATGGAAAACGTCCATTATCTGGGCTAATAGGCATTAGGGTGTCAAAAATCAACATGGTGGGGGGGGGGCACTGTCCTGGGGAACATGCTTACAGTGAAACTTTCAATTCCTTTCAACTCCAAACAACATGCCTGGGGGGGGGGGGGGGGGGGTCCTAATCCTGCCTGTGAAGGGGCATCTCTGCTCTTCTCTATCACAGCCTACGGCAAGAATTAAAAAATCATATTAAGCCCCTCTAAAATACATACCAGACCTTTTGAGACCCTTTTTAATGAGGATCCTCATGCAAAAAAAAAAAAAAAGCACAAGGTCACCCAGGTCACCCAGGAAATCCATACCAGGCCCTTAATTGAGCATGCAGCCTTGCTGGCCAGGAAAGGGAAGGGAGCGGGCATACACCACCCCTCCTAAACCATACCAGGCCACGTACCCTCAACATGGGGGGGGGCTTTGGCTGAGGTAAAGCACTTTGCCCCAATGTTGATGAGGACAAGGGCCTTTTCTCCACAACCCTGGCTGGTGGTTGTGGGGATCTGTAGGCTTGGGGCTTATTAGAATCTGGAAGCTCCTTTAATAATAAGGGGTCCCCAGATTCCACCCAACATGAATGAGTATGGGGTACATAGTACATGGTCCTACTAGCCAAATGACAGCTCCCCATGGTGTCATCTGTTATCTAAAGGAAGGAATGGAGATAGTGGTGACTTGATTCCCCAAATATGGCCAGTGGCTTACTTTGCTTACATGGTGGGGATTCCCCATGACATCAGTGGTTTCTAGGGACGTCACGGGTGCAAGCACCTACTGCTTCCTTAGAAATTAGTGACAGTGGTTAGCTGTCATATATAAAAGTGGAAGAAATATAATTTCTTTATGTGATGCTCGGCTCCTACTGAACAAGTAGCCCTTATATCAGTGGTCAGTGTAGTGGTCCCTTACATTGGTGACCAATAGGTGAAGGACCCCCTTATATCAGTGATCAGTGTAGTGTTCCATTACATTGGTGACCAATGAGAGAAGGACCCCCTTATATCAGTGGTCAGTGTAGTGGTCCCTTACATTGGTGACCAATAGGAGAAGGCCTCCTTATATCAGTGGTCAGTGTAATGGTCCCTTACATTGGTGACCAATGAGAGAAGGACCCCCTTATATCAGTGGTCAGTGTAGTGGTCCCTTACATTGGTGACCAATAGGAGAAGGCCTCCTTATATCAGTGGTCAGTGTAATGGTCCCTTACATTGGTGACCAATGAGAGAAGGACCCCCTTATATCAGTGGTCAGTGTAGTGGTCCCTTACATTGGTGAGGAATGGGAGAAGGACCCCCTTATATCAGTGGTCAGTGTAGTGTTCCATTACATTGGTGACCAATGGGAGAAGGACCCCCTTATATGAGTGGTCAGTGTAGTGGTCCCTTACATTAATGACCAATGGAAGAAGGACCCCCTTATATCAGTGGTCAGTGTAATGGTCCCTTACATTGGTGACCAATGAGAGAAGGACCCCCTTATATCAGTGGTCAGTGTAGTGGTCCCTTACATTGGTGAGCAATGGGAGAAGGACCCCCTTATATGAGTGGTCAGTGTAGTGGTCCTTTACATTGGTGACCGATGGGAGAAGGACCCCCGTATATCAGTGGTCAGTGGGGGAAGGACATTCTTACATCATCATTAGTGAGAAGACTGCCCCCCTTACAGATCATTGATGTCAGTTGTTACTGAGAGACAGAAATTGTTCATTGCTCAAAGAACTCCTAGAAACCTTTGGAGGACCCCTGGCTGAGAAAGGCTGGACTAGGCAGCACAAGGCCATGTTCACACTACGAGACATTTTTCAGGGCTGCAGTTCCTCTGAGCACCACTAGGTGGTAATCTCACTTATACTGAGAATGGAAGTCTCTATGGTATACAGACAGGTAGTGATGTCAGGTACAGACAGGAAGTTCCAGGTGAGAGGTGATTGGGGAGGAAGTAGAGAGGAGACGTTGGTGGAAGTGGCAGCAGAGGAGGTAATAAGATGTTATTTCCTATTTATACCCAGTAACCCCCCCCGTCACGTCCGTCCTCTTCCCCCATAGTCACGTCCGTCCTCTTCCCCCATGGCCGCGTCCGTCCTCTTCCCCCATGGCCGCGTCCGTCCTCTTCCCCCATGGCTGCGTCCGTCCTCTTCCCCCATGGCCGCGTCCGTCCTCTTCCCCCATGGCTGCGTCCGTCCTCTTCCCCCATGGCCCCGTCCGTCCTCTTCCCCCATGGCCGCGTCCGTCCTCTTCCCCCATGGCCGCGTCCGTCCTCTTCCCCCATGGCCGCGTCCGTCCTCTTCCCCCATGGCCGCGTCCGTCCTCTTCCCCCATGGTCGCGTCCGTCCTCTTCCTCCATAGTCACGTCCGTCCTCTTCCCCCATGGTCACGTCCGTCCTCTTCCCCCATGGTCACGTCTGTCCTCTTCCTCCATAGTCGCGTCCGTCCTCTTCCTCCATAGTCACTGTGACGTCTTTTATCTCCAGCAGATGATGATACACACATATATAGTGTGGGAACCCAGATTTACCCCTTCAGGGGCACAACATTCCCCCACTTCCGGGGCCGGAACATTCTCCTCATTGTGGAGATGGGTCACCTCCTCCCTGGAGATGAGATGGACATACCTGGGTTTGGGGGGAGACGGCTCCACAGAACACAACCAACGTTCTGGTGCCGAATCTGAACCCCATTGAGGTCAATGGGAATCGAATGTTAAAGAAAACAGTAATGGCCATTTTTTAGGTTAATAGGCAAGAGGTTGTCAGACAAATGGTATGGGGGGGGGGGGCTGGGCACTGCCCTGGGGGACATGGACCAAAAAATGGATCTTTAACCGCTTGCCGCCCTGCCACTGTGTATATACGTGTGCAGGGCGGCAGTGGAGCGCAAAACCATGTTTTAAAACGTGCTCCGCGCTCCCGACACATTCGCGGGTAGGGGGCGCACGCGCGCTCCCGTCGACCCGCAGGTGACAGGATTCGATCCAGGAGGGATCAATCATTAGATTTCAGCCAGTGATTTGTGGCTGAAATCACATGATCGGTCCCTGTCCTATCCTGTCCTTTGTTGACATTTACACAGGACAGGATATGATGTCATTCTTCTCTGCCTGGACACATTCCGTTCCAGACAGAGAAGAAGACATCCAAACAGTGAGTAAAACACTACACCGACAGAACACTCTAGGTAACATTTAACCCCCTGATCGCCCCCCCCCCCCAGTTAACCCCTTCACTGCCCTGTCACCAGTGTCACTGATCAGTGAAGCGATTTTTACTGATCAGTGTCGCTGGCGACTTCCGATAGAGTTAACGCCCCTCCCAGATAGCGCCAGTTTGCCCGCCAGTACACCAGTAATCCCGTTTAACCCCTTGATCGCCCCCCCCAGTTAACCCCTTCACTGCCCTGTCACCAGTGTCACTGATCAGTGAACCAATTTTTACTGATCACTGTATCAGTGTCGCTGGCGACTTCCGATAGTGTTAGCGCCCCTCCCAGATAGCGCCAGATTGCCCGCTAGTACACCAGTAATCCCATTTAACCCCTTAATCCCCCCCCCCCCCCAGTTAACCCCTTCACTGCCCTGTCACCAGTGTCACTGATCAGTGAACCGATTTTTACTGATCACTGTATCAGTGTCGCTGGCGACTTCCGATAGTGTTAGCGCCCCTCCCAGATAGCGCCAGATTGCCCGCTAATACACCAGTAATCCCGTCTAACCCCTTGATGGCGCCCCCCCCCCGAGTTGACCCCTTCACTGCCCTGTCACCAGTGTCATTGATTACAGTGAACAGATTTTTACTGATCACTGTATTAGTGTCACTGGTGACTTCCGATAGTGTTAGCGCCCCTCCTAGATAGCGCCAGTTTGCCCGCTAATGCACAGGATTTTTTTTACCAAAAACATGTAGCAGAATACATTTTGGCTTAAATTTATGACTAACTTTGAGTTTACGATATATTTTTTATAGCTGAAAGTAGAAAATATTGTTTTTTTTCCAAAATTTTCGTGGTTTTTTTGTTTATAGCGCAAAAAAATAAAAAGCACACAGGTGATCAAATACCACCAAAAGAAAGCTCTATTTGTGTGAAAAAAAGGACGTAAATTTCGTTTGGGTACAGCATTGCATGACCGCGCAATTATCATTTGAATTAGTGCAGCGCCAAATAGCAAAAAAAGGTGTGGTCATTAAGGGGGGTAAATCCTCTGGGGCTCAAGTGGTTAAAAAAAATCCATTTGGTGAGAAGTTATATTAATAATAATTAAAAGAGAAGTGTGGGTTTGCAAAAAAACATACATACTCTCTGAGGTGGATGCAGCATTGGCCACTTCTAAGACTGAGAACTGAGTGATCAAAGGCCTCTGATCGCTCAGTTCTCCCCTCCGCTCTAATTTCCCTTCTCTTATTCAAGCAGTAAGGGAAGATCTAAAAATCTGGGGCAAAGTGCAATTTACCTGGCTTGGCAGGATAAATACCCTAAAAATGGCACTCCTCTTACAAATGGTCCCCATAAAACTGCCTAAGATGTGTTTCCTTCAGATACGTTGTGAATTTACTAGGTTTGTATCAGGGGGGGGCTGACCATTTGGAAACTCGGGCGCTGCCCGAGGGCTCGGGGTCAGTAGGGGGCCCCATGAAATGCCTCTGGTACCTTTTTTATAGGCTTTTTTGAGTTTGGGCAAGGACACAGGGGCCCCATGATCCCCTATTGCCCGGGGGCCCCATGAGTTGTCAGTCCGCCCCTGGTTTGTGTGGATTAGCAAGCCATCTTTATAACCTTTTGTGTCGCACTAAAGGTGGTCTAGGTTTACCAGATCTCTCTTTGTACCCCCTGGCTCCCTGATGTGTATTGTCAATTGAAACCTTCCATGTCCATGATAAATGATAGGTTGACCCAGAGAAATCATTGGCGGGCCGCAATCTGGCGCATGCACCCTGGCTTGACGGTTCACACAGAGGGCTGGCAGCCCCTTCTGCATAACCCTGCTTTGGCAGTCTGGGTTGGGTTAAAGCAGTGTTTCTCAACTCCAGTCCTCATGGACCCCCAACAGGTCATGTTTTCAGGATTTCCCTCAGATGAAACAGCTGTGGTAATTACTAAGGCAGTGAAACTGATCAAATCACCTGTGCAAAATAATGGAAATCCTGAAAACATGACCTGTTGGGGGTCCATGAGGACTGGAGTTGAGAAACACTGGGTTAAAGAAATGGCATAGCTTGACACCGTTTCCCCCTTACAGCAGAGTCTGCAGGGTTCCCTTTTACAGTGCAAGGGAGAACTCTGCGTACCCTGATGTAAAGGGGAACTCTGATGTAAGGGGAAATGCTGCGGACTCTGATGTAAGGTGATCTCTGGTTATCAGGGCCGCTCCCTTACATCAGTGTTCCCCTTTACATCCGAGTTCCCACTTACACCAGGGTCTACAGCATTGCCCTTTATATCATAGTTCCCCTTTACATCAGGATCCACACTCCACAGAGTTCCCCCATGCATGCTGTCTAACCCTACTTTTGGCAGTCTGGGATGGGTTAAATAAATGGCATAGCTTGACCCCATTTCCCCACCTCTCTTTCCACTAGGGGGCTTTCCCTGGTATCACTTCTCTAAGCCCTAGCATGGCTCTGAAGAGATGTGGTGCTTCCATTTTCTGCAAGGGTCTGGGGTTCTTTCAGAGATCAGGACTAGTTTCCTCTGTTGACACCCCATTACAACTTTGAGTGCCTTGCTATTTACCACACAAGGATTATTATTTTATGTTCTCTCTCATGAGTGTTGGAGGCTACGGTTATTGTATTGAGTTTATGTTTCTGGAAGCTCCACCCTTCTATCTTGCATAACTGAGCACAGAGTTCCCCCTTACATCAGAGTCTGCGGGGTTCCCTTTTACAGTGCAAGGGAAAACTCTGCGGACTTTGATGTAACATGATGTAAGGGGGAATGCTGCGGACTCTGGTGAAAAGGGGAACTCTGATGTAAGGTGATCTCTGGATACCAGGGCCCCCCTTACATCAGAGTCCACAGTGTTCCCCTTTACATCAGAGTTCCCACTTACACCAGGGTCTACAGCATTGCCCTTTATTTCAGAGTTCCCTTTTACATCAGGGTCCACACTCCAGAGTTCTCCCATGTATTGTAAGGGAATCCTGCAGACTATGATGTAAGGGGGAATGCCTGGAACAGACCACCTTCTACACTAAGGTAAGGGAGAGTTCCTGATATAAGGAGGAACCTTTATATCAGTGTCCTCCCTTACCTTGGTGTATTCATTCCCCCTTTTATCAGTGACCCCTCCCCTGCAGACTTTCTGTGCCCACAAGAGACAGGAGCTGCCTGTCACTGATCTCCTTCTGTTGGCTCATATGCAGATCAGTCAGGCATGGTCCTCCGGGTGGCTCCTCCCATCACCATCTGTCTGTCCTCTTCTCCAAGTTCTCCTACAGAGTCCATGTCCTGTCCTCCAGTGAATGACACACACCAGGCGGGGCGAAGAAGAGGCAGTGAGACCTAATAAGAAAAGAAGATGTAGCTTGACCAGGTTCAGGAGAGGAAGGGGGTGGGGGGAGGCAATGAAAGTGGACTGTTTGGCAGAGAGGGAAAGAAGGCAGGAAATTTGAAGTGCATAGGATCAGGCTGGGTGGTGCTCCCACTCTTGGCTTCCCTTCCAGCCCTCTAAGACCTAATTCATAAAAGGTGCAGTTCTGAAGCCGGCCCGTGGCCATATTTTTTACGGGCGGTAATTTATACTTTTTGAAAGCCCAAAGGTGCTCCTTGGATTTTGGGCCCCTCTATGCATACAGGCTGTGAAAAAGTCTTGCATGTGGTATCCCCATACTCTGGAGGAATAGCAGAATGTGTTTTGGGGTGTAATTGTAAGTATGCCTATACTGTGTGAGAAATATCTTGTAAAATGACAACTTTATGAAAAAAAAAATGTATTTAGTTTCCCCGTTAACCAAAAAATTGTGACAAAAAAATTACAGCTTCAAAGAACCCATCTTGGCTCATACTAAATACCTCTTATACTAAATACTGTCTACATTCCAAAAAGGGTTCATTTGGGGGGTATTTGTACTATCCTCACATTTCAGGGCCTCAAGAAATGAGATCGGCCGTCAGTATATCAGGATTGATCGATCTCTAAATATATATACCATAGTGTGTAGACTCTGTACCTTTCTTACAGACTAAACAATATCCACTGAGTTGGGTTATTTTTACCAATGAAATGTAACAGAATACATGTTGGCCTAAGTTCATGCAGAAACATTATTTATTTGCTAATATTTATAGCAGAAACTAAGAAAAAGCGAGTTACCCCCCCCCCCCCACACACACACATTTTCTGTATTTATTCATTTATGTAGCAAAAAAATTACAAACCCAGTAGTGATTAAATACCACCAAAATAAAACTCTATCTGCCAAAAAAAATTATACAGATTTCATTTGAGTACAATGTTGCATGACTAGAGCAATTGTCATTCAAAGTACGACAACACTGAAAGCTGAGATATGGCCTGGGCAGGAAGGGGGTGAAAGTGCCCGGTATTGAAGTGGTTAAGAACAGCAGTGATCACCATGAAGGAGAAATTGAGAGCAAAGAGTCCACCTATTAACCCCTTACATCCCCATCCTAATATTGTACAATCAATACCTTCCAGATAATTCCCTGCTATCCATCTACAGAGAAACCTGCATAGATCACATGACCACATCAATGAGGATGGAGGAGGACCGGAGTCACATGACTGAGAGGATACTAAACCTCACCCTGGAGATCATCTACCTGCTGACCGGAGAGGTGAGGAGGATTCTGGGAGGTCACATGACATCACTCTTATCTCTATTAATAAAACACAGACCTGATTGGAGAGGTGAGGAGGATTCTGGGAGGTCACATGACATCACTCTTATCTCTATAATTACAAAACACAGACCTGATTGGAGAGGTGAGGAGGATTCTGGGACGTCACATGACATCACTCTCATCTCTATTAATAAAACAGACCTGACCGGAGAAGTGAGGAGGATTCTGGGAGGTCACATGACATCACTCTTATCTCTATTAATAAAACAGAGCTGACCGGAGAGGTGAGGAGGATTCTGGGAGGTCACATGACATCACTCATTTCTATTAATAAAACAGACCTGACCGGAGAGGTGAGGAGGATTCTGGGAATGTGACATATTACCATTTTTGTTTGAATACAGAGATTTTCTCCTCTGAAGTCAGGTGATCATATGACCATCACAGTGCCTCCATGTGACTCCCTAAAACCTGAGAGACACAACATGCAGAAGATTCTAGAAGTCACCAAGAAGATGATGGAGCTGCTGACAGGAGAGGTGAGCGGTGCCGGGAATTCTGGGACATTCTCCAGTAACAGACAAGGGATGTGTCTGGATGGTGACTGTATCATTGTGTGTGTCAGGTTCCTATAAGGTGTCAGGGTGTCACTGTCTATTTCTCCATGGAGGAGTGGGAGTATTTAGAAGGACACAAGGATCTCTACAAGGACGTCATGATGGACAATCAGCCGCCCCTCACATCACCGGGTAAGAGGAGACTTTATTGTAAAGGAGAGAGCAGTACGGAGGATCCACCTAGATCCCCCATCATCTGATAAACACATAGAAACAATGGATTCAGTCAGTGTGTGTGTTTCCTACAGATGGATCCAGTCATGGGAACCCACCAGAGAGATGTCCCCGTCCTCTGTATTCCTGGGATTCCACACAGGAAGGTCACACCATCCCTCACCATCATCAGGTAGATGGATCCAGTCATGGGAACCCACCAGAGAGATGTCCCCATCCTCTGTATTCCCGGGATTCCACACAGGAAGGTCACACCATCCCTCACCATCATCAGGTCGGTGGAGTTGAGGGTCTGGAACATAAAGTGATGGAACACTCTGACATGTGGAGACGATGTGTGGACTCTACAAGATGATATTTTCTATGTGATCTCACATCATAAATCCTTCTATATTACAGATGTTATTTCTGCCATTCTGTTGGTTTAGGGTGAAGATCTGATGAAGATGAAAGTTGAGGGTGAAGTAGAAGAGACGTATGTGAGGGATGATCAGCAATATACGGAGGAGGCTGGAATAATGAGGACATTCAAAGAGGAGGACACTCCTACAGAGATCAGCACAGGTGAGCCACAATATATTCTTCTGTTATCTCTGCTCTGTTACTGCTCACTGATTGGTCCAGAGTAGGGAGGGAGATGAGTGATGTCAGCCAATAATAGGTTGCTAATAGTCACGGATACCCAACCTACGAGTTATTTCTTCTCTCCTCTCAGATAAACCCCCTTCTCTGTGTTGTAGACACAATTTATGTACTCAGACATGATTTATGTAGATTCTTAGGTTTGTCCCTCTTCTTTGAGTTGACTTATGGCTCAATTTTAACGTACAACTCTATCAGCAGTCTTGTTGGGATAAAAAGTAAGGAGTAGGGATGGGCTTTAGGTGTGGTTCAAATTTTGCATACTTGACCTTGTCCTAACAACCAGTCATGGCTGAGATAGTGGCTGACGCATAAAAACGTGTGGGGTCCTCCCCAAATTTCATGCGAGATCCTTCAGGTCTGGTCTGAATTTTAAGGGGGATCACATGATGTGGTAAAAGGCTAATCACAGCGGCCTTTTACCACGTGATCAGCTGTGTCCAATGACACAGCGATCACGGAGCAAATACAGTTGCCGGTCGGCTGCACTTTCCTCACGCTGCCACTGCATGAGGGAAGTACTGCCGATAACCAGTAATTGTCAGAGAGCAGATCGGCACTGATCATTGGGGCTCCTATCATTGCCCATCTTTGCTGCATATCAGTGCAGCATCATCAGTGCTGCCTGTCGGTGCCCATTAGTGCTGCCTGTCAGTGCCCATTAGTGCTGCCTATCGGTGCCCATTAGTGCTGCCTATCGGTGCCCATTAGTGCTGCCTATCGGTGCCCATTAGTGCTGCCTATCGGTGCCCATTAGTGCTGCCTATCGGTGCCCATTAGTGCTGCCTATCGGTGCCCATTAGTGCTGCCTATCGGTGCCCATTAGTGCTGCCTATCGGTGCCCATTAGTGCTGCCTATCGGTGCCCATTAGTGCTGCCTATCGGTGCCCATTAGTGCTGCCTATCCGTGCCCATTAGTGCTGCCTATCGGTGCCCATCAGTGCTGCCTATCAGTGCCCATTAGTGCTGCCTATCCGTGCCCATTAGTGCTGCCTATCAGTGCCCATTAGTGCTGCCTATCAGTGCCCATTAGTACTTCCTATCAGTGCCCATCAGTGCTGCCTATCAGTGCAGCCTCATCAAAGCACATCAGCGATGGAGAAAAATTACCTGTTTACAAAATTTTATAATAGAAACTAAGAAAAGGTCACGCAAATTGCGCTGCAGCCAATCACACAGGTTAAGATGCCGACATTCACTAGATGCAATTTCAGGTGCCGTTTCAATCCCCAAATCGCACCGGTATGAACGGGCACTTAAGAGTGAACCGAATCGAAAGAACAAGAAAAAAAATGTGGCCCCTTCCCCTACCAAAATCCATACCAGACTATCATCTGAGCAATGCAGCTTGGCTAGCCCAGAAGGAAGGGGATGTCAGTGGGACCCTTTATTCTAAAGGGGCTTTCCAGATTACAGTGATCTTGCCCCGCAGACCCCCCACAACCACTGTGCCAGGGTTGTGGGGGAAGAAGCCTTTGCTCTCATCAACATTTGAACAATGTTCTCTGCCAGTGGAGTCTCCCCCTAGCAAGGTATCCTTCATGTTGAGGACATGTGGCCTGATATGTTTGGGGAGCGGGGGCATATGCTTACCCCCACGCACCCCCCTCCCTCCCTGCATGTTCAGATAAGGGTTTCATATCTCATGCCATTTTTTTTTTTTTCTGGGAGGTCCCTCTTGATATCCATACCAGACCCTCATCAAGGATATAGTCGGTTATGTATTTTTAGAGGAAACCTAAAGATTTTTTATTTTTTTTTGCATTGGGTCACCCATTAACATCTATACAATACCTAATCCAAGTTAAAGGTCTGGTATAGATGAGGGGATTTTTTTTTGTGTTCCACAGGGCAGTGCCAAACCCCCTTTTTGATTATGAATTCCTTGCCTCTTAGTGTGGATAATGGTTGTTACTGATTTCTGCAATTCATCATCCATTTATTTCAATGGGGTTCAGACTTTGGCATCCGCACTTAGGTGACAAACGTACCCTGAACCCCAAACCCAGGTATGTTCAGCTCATGGCAATAAGGAGTAACATCAAAACCTGAAACCCTTATTTCCAGAAAAAAATAATGTTTCAAGCACCTTCTGGTGCTGTTTATCAAAAGAGGCCTAGGTCTATGGTCACTAGTTCTATGCTAAAGGTTCTACAAGTCTGACCGTTTTCATTATCAGAGATCACATGACCCAGTGCCTAGGATTGTGGTTGTGTGAAGTGCATGCCCCTCCCAGTCCTCATTGGTTCCTGTTCTTCTGACAAGGCTGGGGAAATGTAGAAGTGATCTGGGGGGAGGACCAAAGGATCTTTTACTGAAGAGGGGAAGTCACAGCTGGTTGGGATGTCTACAGAGAACATCTGGTCACTAAAACCTACCTGATCCAGATGGAATCTTGATTTTATACCTAGGCCCATGGTGACTTGTTCTCTACTAAAGGTTCTCCCAAGTCTGAACTTTGGACCTCTTCATTATCAGAGATCACATGACCCAGTGCCTAGGCTTGTGGTTGTGTGAAAAGCATGCCCCTCCCAGTCCTCATTGGTTCCTGCTCTTCTGACAAGGCTCGGGAAATGTAGAAGTGATCTGGGGGGAGGACCAAAGGACCTTTTACTGAAGAGGGGAAGTCACAGCTGGTTGGGATGTCTACATAGAACATCTGCTCACTAAAACCTACCTGATCCAGATGGAATCTTGATTTTATACCTAGGCCCATGGTGACTTGTTCTCTACTAAAGGTTCTCCCAAGTCTGAACTTTGGACCTCTTTATTATCAGAGATCACATGACCCAGTGCCTAGGCTTGTGGTCACTTTGGTCTATGCCAAAGGGTTTGAACATTGAGCCTCTTCCTTATCAGAGATCACATGACCCAGTACCTAGGCTTGTGGTTGTGTGAAGAGCATGCCCCTCCCAGTTTCTGTTGGTTCCTGCTCTTCTGACAAGGCTGGGGAAATGTAGAAGTGATCTGGGGAGAGGACCAAAGGACCTTTTACTGTAGATGTGATCTGGGGGAGAACCAAAGGACCTTTTACTGAAGAGGGGAAGTCACAGCTGGTTGGGACATCTACAGAGAACATCTGGTCACTAAAACCTACCTGATCCAGATGGAATCTTGATTTAGGTGAACTCACCCTCGTGTATCTATTGATCATGTTTTTATATTATTCCAGGACACACCATCGAGGAACCCTCAAAGGATCGTCTCACTTCACCTCTAAGCTGTAAAATGGAAGATGAGGAGATCACAAGAGATTGTGCAGGAGAAACGACAATGAGCTCAGCTATGAATGGTGGACTTCACAGTGTGGATGGACCATCAAATCCCTCTGACTCTGAGCAACCTCGTACTGTGGGGGATGGTGCCGGAATTCAGGAGGAGGAGAAATGTTCCTGTTCTGAATGTGGGGAAACTTTTAATTCTGAATCAAATCTTACTGTACATCAGAGATCTCACATGGGTGAAAAACTGCATTCCTGTTCTGAGTGCGGGAAATGTTTTCTCCATAAATCAGATATAGTCATACATTATAGATCTCACACAGGTGAGGAGCTACATTACTGTTCTGTGTGCGGGAAATGGTTCACACGGAGATCAGACCTTGTTAGACATCAGAGATCTCACACTGGGGAAAAGCCGTACTCTTGCTCCGAGTGTGGAAACTGCTATACACGGAACTCAGATCTTCTTAGACATCAAAAGTCTCACACAGGTGTAAAGCCTTATTCCTGCTCTGAGTGCGGGAAATGTTTTTCAGAGAAGTCTAGTCTTTACAGACATCAGAGGATTCACACCGGGGAGAGGCCACATTCCTGTCCTGAGTGCGAGAAATGTTTTTCACAGAAATCAGATCTTGCTATACATCAGAGATTGCACACGGGAGAGAAGCTTTATTCCTGCCCCGAGTGTGGGAAATGTTTCCCATGGAAATCACACCTTGTTAATCATCAAAGAGCTCACACGGGGGAGAAGCCGTATTTCTGTCCTGAGTGCGGAAAATCTTTTTCTCAGAAGTGTAGACTTACTGCACATCAGATATGCCACATGCAGGAAAAGCTGTTTTCCTGCCCTGAGTGCGGGAAATGCTATCCACGAAAAGCAGACCTTGTCAAACATCAAAAATCTCACACAGGGGAGAAGCCGTATTCATGTCCTGAGTGCGGGAAATGTTTTACAGGGAAACCAGAACTTGTTAAACATCATAGAATTCACACGGGGGAGAAGCCACATTCCTGCCCTGAGTGTGGAAAATGTTATACACAGAAATCAGACCTTGTTATACATCTGAGATCTCACACAGGGGAGAGGCCGTATTCCTGCCCAGAGTGTGAGAAATGTTATGCACGAAAATCAGACCTTGTTATACATCGAAGATCTCACACGGGGGAAAAGCCATATTCATGTCCTGAGTGCGGGAAATGTTTTACACGGAAGTTCTATCTTTCTGAACATCAAAAAACCCACAAAAAATTATTTCACACTATAGTTTAGAGTCAGCTTTTAATTTTGAGAATCTTTTTTCTCACAAATAGAGCTTTCTTTCGGTGTATTTGATCGCCTCTGCGGTTTTTTATTTTTTGCGCTATAACAAAAATAATTTTGAGAAAAAAACAATATTTTTTACTTTTTGCTATTAAACATGTTCAGTAAAAAAAAAAAATCAAATTTCATCATAAATTTCGGCCAGAATGTATTCTGCTCCATGTCTTTGCTGAAAAACAAAATCCCAATACGTGTAAATTAATTGGTTTACGTGAAAGTTATAGCGTCTACAAATGGCAGTATATATACTGGGATTTTTTTATTTTTACTAGTAATGGCGGCAATCAGCGACTTATAGCAGGATTGCGGCGGGCATTCTGACACTGGGGGGAAAACTGACTTGGTGTCGCTGACATCCCCAGTGACACCAATACAGTGATCAGTGCTAATAAAAAGCACTGACGCTACTAATGACACTGGGCAGGAAGGGGTTAACAGCGACTTATAGCGGGACTTATGACACGGGGGGGGGGGGGGGAACTGATCAGTGCTAAAAAAAAAAAAAAACCACAAAAAAGGTGGCCATATTGGGTCTGTGTCCTTCAATGGCTAGGTGGCCATATTGGGTCTGTGTCCTTCAACGGCTAGGTGGCCATATTGGGTCTGTGTCCTTCAACGGCTAGGTGGCCATATTGGGTCTGTGTCCTTCAACGGCTAGGTGGCCATATTGGGTCTGTGTCCTTCAACGGCTAGGTGGCCATATTGGGTCTGTGTCCTTCAACGGCTAGGTGGCCATATTGGGTCTATGCCCTTCAATGGCTAGGTGGCCATATTGGGTCTATGCCCTTCAATGGCTAGGCGGCCTTATTGGGTCTATGCCCTTCAATGGCTAGGCGGCCATATTGGGTCTGTGTCCTTCAATGGCTAGGCGGCCATATTGGGTCTGTGTCCTTCAATGGCTAGGCGGCCATATTGGGTCTGTGTCCTTCAAAGGCTAGGTGGCCATATTGGGTCTGTGTCCTTCAATAACTAGGCGGCCATATTGGGTCTGTGTCCTTCAATGGCTAGGCGGCCATATTGGATCTGTGTCCTTCAATGGCTAGGCGACTATATTGGATCCGTGCCCTTCAATGGCTTGGTGGCCATATTGGGTCTATGTCCTTCAATGGCTAGGTGGTCATATTGAGTCTATGTCCTTCAATGGCTAAGTGGCCATATTGGATCAATGGTGTCATGTGCATCACCACCCCATTGTATATGTGCCATGCAAGGCGGGGGATATCTTCGGTCCACAGTGCATTGTCCCAACGATACAGCAAGCTTCCATATTCAGACTGAACTCAAGCTCATCTCTGGTTGCTGATTATTTGAAGGGTTTTATAAAGTATGCTGTATTGTAATCATATGAAGAAGTCTGGATAAGTCTGAATTTATTTTTCTTCCGACATAGTTAGTCTGGCTGAAAAAAGACAAAAGTCCATCTAGTTCAACCATTAAAAAAAGTTATAATCCTACACCCACAGTTGATCCAGAGGATCATAAAGGCTGCCATTCCTGAATAAAGGTATGAAAAGGGAAAGTATGGATCAGGGGTCTCCAAACGTTCTAAACAAAGGGCCAGTTTTAGGCTTTAAGGGGGCTGGACTGTGGCTAGTGGGGGTAGACCATGCCCTGGGATCAGGGGAAGTAATCAATAACTCATCCTTGGTTCTAATAGGAGGAATACCAACATAGTCTGGCTGAAAAAAAGACAATTGTCCATCTAGTACAATCATTAAAAAAGTTATAATCCTATACCCACCATTTATACAGAAGAAGGCAAAAAAAACCCAGCAAAGCATTTATTATTTATTTATTTCAGGTACTTATATAGCGCCATCAGTTTACACAGCGCTTTACATATATATTGTACATTCCCATCAGTCCCTAACCCTCAAGGGGCGTACAATCTAAGGTCCCTAACTCACATTCATACATACACATACCAGGGACAATTTAGACAGGAGCCAATTAACCTACCAGCATGTCTTTGGAGTGTGGGAGGAAACTGGAGTACCCGGAGGAAACCCACACGGAGAAAATACAATCTCCAGGCAGGTGGTACTGTGGTTGGGATTTGAAGTGCTAACCATTTAGCCACTGTGCTACATGATCCAATTTGCTCCTGCAGGGAAAAAATTCCTTCCTGATCCCCCGAGAGGCAATCGGATATTCCCTGGATCAACTTTACCTATAAATGTTATATCCAGTTATATTCTGTGTATCCAAGAAAGAATCCAGGACTTTCCTACAGCAATCCACTGAGCTGGCCACAACCAACTCTTGAGGGAGTCTATTCCACATTCTCACAGCTCTTACTGTGAGGAAACCTTTCCGTGTTTGGAGATTACATTTCTTTTCCTCCAGACATAAAGAGCGCCCCCTTGTCCTCTGTGATGACCTCAGGATGAATGACTTCACTATATGAACCACTGATGTAGTTATACACGGAGATCATATCCCCCCTTATGTATTATAAATGGAGAACATATCCCCCCTTATGTATTATACATGGAGATCATATCCCCCCTTATGTATTATACATGGAGATCATATCCCCCTTATGTATTATACATGGAGATCATATCCCCCCTTATGTATTATACATGGAGATCATATCCCCCCTTATGTATTATACATGGAGATCATAT
>NW_028318395.1:2160000-2240000 GCF_062004578.1 Staurois parvus | reverse complement strand
ACAACATGAACTTAAGAGTCCAAAACTAAGAGATAATAACATGTCTTAAATAATAATCGCCAACGTGAAATAAATGTCCAATAAATAGCAAAAAGTCCAGAACAGTCCAAAAGATGAAGGTGCTCTGTAGTCCTGTAGTCAATGTGAATATGAAACAGGTTACTGTGAATCCCACACTAGGTGCAATGGCCCCTCACCTCCATGTGGTGACCCTGCAGGGTCAACACACCTTTGGTAACAGACACCACGGGTCTGGAACCCGGACCCATTCCAATGGATGTACGGTCCACCGCTGTGTCAGTTTACTTCACTGGTGGGCAAGGTCCCACACGCAGCCTCCTCAAAGTGGTCCTAGAAATAATATCTCCTCATATGGCCAAAGAGAGGATAAAAGATGCTCCCATGGTGTATTAAAGTTTTAATTGCTCAAATATATGTATATACTGTATATACATATCCACATGCTGTGGGTGTACTTTACATGAATCTGAATAGGAGTTCTAAGACGGCGTCCACGCTGGAAGTTGCATCAACGTGCCTGGAAGTTGCGTCACCACGTGCCCACACATTACATCACATGGCATCACGACTTCTCATGATCGGGTTTGTTGGAAAAATGTTGATTTGATCAGTGCTGCAGTGTTGATTAGTGTATTCTAATGGGGGAGAAATCCTGCTGTTAGAATACAATGGAATATTATTATTATATTATTATACAGTATTTATATAGCGCCAAAGGGTATGCTCAGCGCTGTACAGTAGCAAGGGGGACAGAACATGAGACAAGACAGTAACAATACAATACATGAGGGGTTCTAGGGCCCTGCTCTTTCGAGCTTACAAGCAGGGAGTATTCTCCCATCCACCTTGAATGATGAATTACGGTGTCTTGTTGGAGAAATTCTCCTTTACATCCTGTCCCTAAAGGTAAAACAGGTAGTGAGAGGACTGTCCCAGGCACAATGGCCACCAGCACAAAAAGAAAGTGTGGGGTTCTCTGACAGGTACACAGACAACAATAAACATATTCTAGGGATTCAAACCTTTCCCTGCTTTATCCAAAATTTAAAAAAAAAAAAAAAGTTTTGAGCCTAGTTGCACTTTAAAATATGAACATAGGTGAAAAGCAGAGAGGATGAAGGAAGGAAACCTATCCAACCATTTACAGGTGAATAAAAAAAAGAGCTTCTCTTTCACAGGATTGGATGGAAGATTGGCCACCTCAGTTCACTGCACTTCACCCAGCTTTCCACTTTGGGACGAAGGGTCAAAGAGAGCTTGAAATAAAAAAGGAAATCCAGCATTTTTTTTTTTATTTTTTTTTTTTTTAGTTTTGGATAGCGTAGGGAAGGATTTGAGTCTTGTTTTGCCTTGTTTTACAGCTGTCTGTGATACAGATCATCATGATAGCAAGTAAGGGGAATTCTCCATAGTGGGAGATGGACAGCAAATAAAATGTAACTTTTTTTATGCATCCAACAGTTGAACTCACGGAGCCATAAGGCTTTGAATTGTGTTGAGTTCCTATCCTGCCCTAATATGGACTTCAATATACAGTACACTGGTCTATCATCAATAGGAAATCTCTGAATACTCTCTCTCAAAAAAGACTAGCTATTAAATAATATATGATGCTAGGCATGTCTAATACTGCACAAAGGGGAACTTTATTTTTAACACTTACAGTATTCCCATCACACATGTGCACACCTTGATTTGTTTTTTGACACCTTTCTTAACCCAAGCCAATACAAAATTAATTTGCATTAAACCAGAGGTGTCAATCTGTTGTTATAGACATGTGTATCTACTTTTTATAATATTAAATAATTACCTCTGCATTTTATTGTTACTGGTTTTAGTAATAACTTAACCCCCTGGAGGTATTACCGAGTGTAGCTCAGGGTAAAGTTTCAGTGCCACAAGCGGTAACCCCGAGCTACACTCAGGAATACACTGCAGCATTGCTCCGGGATCTCTTCTTCACTTACCTTGTCCTGCGCTCCCACGATGTCCCCCTGCAGTGTTCCCAGCAATGTCCTCCGGCCGATGCCGGTATCTGTCTTCTGGGTTCTGTTCCCTGTGATGTCAGGACATACGGGGATGGAACGGCAGGAAATTTAAAAATGTCAAAAACTGACGTTCACTAAATACACTAAACTCACATAGTAAAACATTACTGTATCAAACCATTTCACATACATTTTGTCCCTAGTGCTTTGTCCTGTGCCCTGCCTGCATTTTTACCGTTCTTTCTGCCTGGAAACTGAGAAATGTCCATAGCGTCCAAAAAGCGTCCCTTTAGGTCAAAAGCGGTTTTAGACCAGCTAGAGAACAGTGATAGTAAATTAGAACTACTTGCAGAATTGAGTGATAATGATTCGTGGGGAAATTCATCATCAGACACTGAAAACAATTTTGAGACTTTGCTCAGTGATGTGCGAACTTGGCGCTATATTTCAAATTTCAGTGTTTTTCGTTTGATTATATTATTGAATTAAATTTATTATTATATTATTATTTTTTATGATTATTTATTAAATTATAATTTATGATTTCGTGTTTCAAATTTTAACATACCCGGGATGTTTACTAGACTCTTGTTCAGGCAGATTTCAGTGAGTTAGTCCTAAAAATTGCAGCCTTACAATAAAAAAAATACATATTTCCATGCAAAAAAATGTACCGCTTTGAGCACAAAAATATGGACATAATCAGACCGCTAGGGAGGCTACGGTTTAAGCTGTGAAGGACAGGTGCATACTTGCATAGAGCCCACTCACACTCCTGTAGCAGATGATGCAAGTTTAAAAAGGAGGGTCACACACTGCTGCTATCATCCACAAGAAACTTTATTGGAGGCTGCTAATACAGAACATGGTTCTGCCATGATGTTCTTTCTGAGTAGTCTCCAATAAAGTTTCTTGTGGATGATACCAGTGGTGTGCAACCCGCCTTCTCAATTGGCATAGAATTGTATTATTCTCATTATTAAAAGCAGATGTCCAGAGCAACCCCCCTTACTAGATCAGATTTCAAGATCCCACCCAGGAACAACCCCCCACCATCAGAAGTAAAGAGTCCCCCACCCTCCCTTACATCACAGTTATATTGTGCTGCTGCTGAGAAGCTAGGGGTGAAGCTGGGAAGCAGAAAGTGCAGGGTCTTGAGGAGGACCAGAGGAGGGCTGGAGTTAGCTGCCAGAGTCTGCTGAATGCTGGGACTAGGGGAAGCGGAGACAAGGGGGTGCTGCTATTGCACAGAGAGGCCCAGGATCTGTAGGAGGAGTTCTGTCCTCCTTTCTGCTGCCAACTGCTGATACAGAGGGGGCATAGACAAGCCTCTCTGTGGCTGCACGGAGAAGCACAGGAGGAGTTTTGTTTTCTTCTCTGCTGCCAACCGCTGACACAAGGTGGGGGTGGAGACTGGGGGGGGGGGGAACTCCACTACTGCAGTAAAGGTATCACATAAAATGACCTGGTGGGCCAGATTCAAGCCAGTCAGGCCTTGGCCTAGTGATTTTTTGCCTTTATTGGCATGATTAGGCATACTTGATGGCAGATGGAGAAATAGATGGAGAGTATAGGAAATTGAAACTGATTTTATGTTTCAGTCTCAACAATACTCTGTCCTCTTCCTTCTGCTGAATCTTTGGCACTGGGTCTCTGGGCTCAGCTGCACTACACACACTTTGATGGGTCCCCTCCTGCCCTCTCCTCCATGATCTGTAAATGGGGAGAGAAAAAAATCCACAGTCATATTGTGTATTATACAATTAGCCCTGGTAAAAAAACAACCTCCTCTATAATAAACATGTATTACAAGCAAGTTATAAGGCTAAGGCATTGTTGGCCAACAAATTACATGACTAAAGAGATTGTTGTTCAGTTATTGCACACAAGGCAGATCTGGTAAACGTACTTTCCAACCCTCATATACTGTAGGTTATGATTTATTAACTTAATACCACATAGATCTTTATAGCTTTTCAAGTTCATCATTAGCTACAGATAAATCAGCTAAAATGATAGGGTACCTTCAATTTGTAACCATCCAAAGAATTCTATCTCTCAAATTGCCACTATTAATTAAAAAGTCATCAAGGATGATCTGCTCCAAGTCTTTATGGTGTCCTTTTATGACACAGAGAATAGCTGTGATTCAGAGGATCGCAGCTATTCTCTGGTCATTCTGGTCATTCTCAGGAGAACGTGTTCAGCCTTTCACTGGAGATCTGTGTTCTCCCTCCAGATTCTCCAGCCCAGAGCTGGAGAATCGGAGGGACTGCAAACTAAGCAGAGATAATTTACCTCTGCTTAGTAAACTGATCTTTTACTGTAATCTCGCGAGATTATAGTAAAATCAGCCATTTTCCAGCATTTGTAGACCGTTCTCCCTTCGTTTGGAGAACTGATCTACATATGCTTCATAAACGGCATTCACAGGAGAACTGTGTTCTCCGAGAATGCCGGAGAACTGAGCAGCGATCTATTACTGCTGGTTCATAAACGGACACCTACGTATCTACATCATGGGTGTCAACCTGGCTCCCCTCCAGCTGTTGCCAAACTACACATCCCATGAGGCATTGCAAGATTGACCATTACAAACATGACTCCCTAAGGCAGAGGCGTGATGGGACTTGTAGTTTCACAACAGCTGGAGGGCCGCCAGTTTGACACCCCTGATCCACATAATAGAAAGTCACCAGGATCATATGACCCACCACATGTTTATTTTAAGATCTATAAACATGACTGCACATTCTAAGTCATATCATTTGAGGAACACAATATCTGTATATATTTGTGATCATAAAAAAGGCTTCAAATTATTTGCATAAAATGTATCTGGAAACCATGTTTTTTCAAATTTACCAAAACAGTGCTTTTGGCAACACAAAATTGAACAGGTCTAGCTGACCCAAGTCTTTGTGCAATTAGCATGCTACCCATTTTAAAATGATCTTCCATTGAGCCTCCACATGTCCCCAGGCTAATGGGTTCAAACTGAATTGAATTAATATTTGGAGCTTGATTTCACCAGCTAGTTATTGCTCATGCATGCTATCGCATTTAATGAAATGAAGCATTATTATATGGGTTAATTGAAGAGGAAAACACTCCCCTTTTGGGTGGGGAACCTTAATTTTCCCTCCAGGGCTATTGCCAACCTGGCTATTAAAAAGATATTTAGATTATTTGATCTAATGAGCCTATATAGTTGGAAGCTACTGTATGGTTTCAATACTATACACAGACTTGAATTTATGTTATTTAGGTAACTACTACAACCAAAAGTACATGTTTTTTAAATAGCTTAATGAAATACAGTGATGCGTGCAAGATTCCTAGGTTCACAGTGATGTGAGGTGAGTTGAATTCATTTAGCAGTGAGATTTCAGGAGCAGCTCCAGTGTTAGTTTGTATTGGAATCTCCTAGAGTCCACAGTTTCCATTCACGTCTATGGAACTACAAATCGCACCGCACTAAACTCAGACAGGACCCTCTTTCAAATTGCATCAGATTCGCACTACATATACATGAATGGCCTCCATTAAAACTCTTGTTTTTTGCACTTGTCATGCGATTCTATGAGTTCTGGAATACATTAGAAATTGCAGCAGTGTGAACCAGGGCTTAATGTCTGAGCAAAAACTGGCCAGTCATGTGCTCACCTTAGCCGAAGTTTATTTCCCTTTCATTGGAATAATGTTTCTTCTTTCACATATATCCATATTTGTTTGGCCTGTGCATATCTGTTTAATGTGATTTCACATAGGTGGCATACAGGAATTGTGTATGTCTGATTTGTTAAACTCTAACATTAGAGAAGTTTATATCTGCAAAATTTACAACCTGTAAGCTTATTTTATTTAACTAGTTTTTACTGCTATTCAAATTCACCCCTGGGTAGAAATTGCCATTGGTCCCTGATCCATATGTTAATTACATTAACCATCTGGAACATCAAATTTTATATGTTTCTTAGAAGAAACTGCTCGGACAGTAATTGTTAGTGATACAACACATGCTTATAATGAATCTAATTACACAAAAAACATGGTTGTTCCCAACCAATCAGGAGCCTCATACACATAAATCAGTTAAGTTGGAGACTGTGTGGTACACAATCCAAGATCTGACTGTCTGTATGCACAGTGGACCTGGAAAGTATCAGTAAAGCCTCTCTCTGCAAAAGAATCAAGGCTGCACACTAATATTACATAAAATATCCATACATGAACGTATAGCAACAATTTGGTGCTATACCCAGATACACAATTAAATCACAACGTAATCTCAGAAATATTTATTCATAAAATATTAAATAAAAAAACAAAATATTTTTGGCAGCTAGGATGAATCAGGGAACTCGCTATTTTTATAACATATGGTGACAGTGAAATAAAACGCTTCCTTCAAACTTGAACGGTAACATAGCCTGTCATTTTCTCTCATTAAAGCTAAATTATGGTTTGCTGTATGCAATTCAACTGCGGTTCAGCTGTTACAATATACACTAGCTGCTCCTACAGAATTTGTCAACACAATACATCAGATCTTTTAGAACCCCTATTAAATAGTATTCAGAACTGTGGAAAAAAGTATAGATTTTTGAATGTTTGATATACTATGAGAGTTAGTTGTGTCAACTATGCAATATATTTAGATTTAACTTGAGGAGTTTTCACCACCTGAACAGAAAGACAGGACTGCTGCTTAGAGATGGAATATTCTTGCTGAGCACATGACAGACAAATATAGTAAATACCTGTGTCAACAGGCTTTGGGCTTGTTTTGGTTTTAGATACCTCTGAGCATTTTTCCTTGGGGGTGGGGGGGAGAGTACGCTCTAGTTTATTTAGCTGACATCCTGAGATTTGAAAAAATATGCTAGTTATATGCTTCTTGAATAATTATTTACTTGGAGCCATACTACTTTTTCATTGGGAAAGAATTAAACATACAGTTGTGACCAAAATTATTCAACCCCCACTGAAATTGAGTGTTTTGGCCAGTTTGACATTGCTTTTGATCATTCAGTCATCTTGCTTACATTTACATTAAAGAGGCACTTGTAGGTCAGACAAATATAACATAACAGTTATAATGAAATAACCACAAATGTCTTTTCTGTGCTCACAGCATTATCAGTTTTATTCAACCCCCAAGTGACATTCAATCTTAGTACTTAGTACAGCATCCTTTTACAGTTATAACAGCTTTTAAACGTGAAGCATAGCTTGACACAAGTGTCTTGCAGCGATCTACGGGTATCTTCGCCCATTCTTCATGGGCAAAGGCCTCCAGTTCAGTCACATTCTTAGGCTTGCGCACTGCAACTGCTTTCTTTAAGTCCCACCAGAGGTTCTCAATCGGATTTAAGTCTGGTGACTGCGATGGCCACTCCAAAATGTTCCAGCCTTTCCTCTGCAACCATGCTCTAGTGGACTTGGAGGTATGCTTGGGATCATTGTCCTGTTGAAAGGTCCAACGTCTCCCAAGCCTCAGGTGTGTGACGGACTGCATCACGTTTCCATCCAATATCTCCTGGTACTGAAGAGAATTCATGGTACCTTGCACACGCTGAAGCTTCCCTGTACCTGCAGAAGCAAAACAGCCCCAAAGCATGATTGACCCTCCACCATGCTTCACAGTAGGCAAGGTGTTCTTTTCATCATAGGCCTTGTTCTTCCTCCTCCAAACATAGCGTTGATCCATGGGCCCAAACAGTTCTAATTTTGTTTCATCAGTCCACAGAACACTATCCCACAACTTTTGTGGTTTGTCCACATGGCTTTTGGCATACTGCAGTCGACTCTTCTTATTCTTTGGAGACAGCAAGGGGGTACGCCTGGGAGTTCTGGCACGGAGGCCTTCATTACGCAGTGTGCGTCTTATTGTCTGGGCTGAAACTTCTGTACCCACATCTGACAAATCTTTTCTCAGTTCCTCAGCAGTCACACGGGGACTTCTCTCCACTCTACGCTTCAGGTAGCGCACAGCAGTCGAAGTCAGCATCTTCTTTCTGCCACGACCAGGTAGCGTTTCAACAGTGCCCTTTGCCTTGAATTTGCGAATGATGCTTCCTAAGGTGTCTCTTGGTATGTTTAACATCTTTGCAATCTTCTTATAGCCATTGCCCTTCCTGTGAAGAGAAATCACCTCTTCTCTTGTCTTCCTGGACCATTCTCTTGCCTTCACCATGTTTGTAACCACACCAGTAAATGTCTAGAAGGAGCTGAGTATCACAGTCATTTTAAAGCTGCCTAATTGGTGCTTATTATGCTTGATTGCTGCTCGGTGACATCCACAGGTGTTTTCAATACCTGATGGAAAGCACCTGTATGAACCTCTGTTCTTCAGAGTGGTAGTCTTTAAGGGGTTGAATAATTGTGGCAATGAAGAAACCACATAAGAACCATTTACTACTGTATTACATAAACAATTGATGTCATTTTAGTTGCATTTGGGTAGTTACAACGTCCTTGTAGGATTTGATTCTGAATACAATTCCAAATGTACACTATAGTCCCTAAACCCCTTTACAGCATTGGGGGTTGAATAATTTTGGTCACAACTGTACATACTCACCTAGATAGCTGCAACATTGATCCAATGTGGTAGCTGCCTCACACCAGTTTCTAAGACTGAGAACTTAGCAATCACATGACACAGATCACTCAGTTCTCAGTCTTCACTGAGCAGATAGCTGTGACTATTAGTTACCAACTCTTTGTTCTGTTCCTCCAGCATTCACTGGAGCACCAGGCTGTGGAGAGGGTATTAACAGCTGGCTCAGGCTCCCAGAGTCACAGGGGTGCAGAAATAAGTGCACTGCTGTGGCCCACATGAGAAGTAAAAAAGCTTTGGCCATAATTTTCTTTTAAAGGTAGCAATAGATTCCCATGCTATACCCTAACCCTTTTCCCTAATTCTTCTCACCCCTCCCCCCTTTCTTTATTTTCAGTCACCCAAATTCTGTTACCGGCTCTTCTGAGATGAGACCCACCCGTATGGAAGAGCCAACTCTTTTCATCACTCCCTTCCATGGAGGCTCGTCTGTGTGTTGACTCATCTAGTATCTTTAGACTTGGACCTCCTTCTAGATTGGGTCAAGTCACGTCATTTCATGTCTTAAGCTGGCCATATATGGATCAAAATGTGATCAGTGCAGTAGGGACTAGCCAAATTTCACTACATGTATGGGCTCTCTGGTTATACAGAAGTTGATCTACCACTGTTTTCCCCACTCAATCAGAGCTGAAGACTATAGCTGGCAACACTGATCAGTGTATTCCGAGGGTGGGGAAGCTTCTGCTGTCAAAATACAATAGCTAAGTGGGAGGATTCTCCCATCCACCTTGGATGTGTGGATGGGGAAATCGGATCAATCTCTTTAGTTCAAGCCACTGGTTGAATGAAAAAAACAAACTCATGTTTGGGCTTCCTAAGTGTACATTCTGCAATTGATGTGCAACAATATTATACAATCTATCTCAATGTGGATATTATACTTGGAAATTCAGTGATTACATCTATATTGATCTGTTTATTGTACACTAAACCAGGATTGGTAGGGCTGTATCCTGTTCTTCTGATGTTACATCTATGTTGTTTCATTTCAGCCCTTATGCATATACATGCACACCAGACATCAGATTAGCTCCAATTCATACACTTTGGACCTCTGGTTCGCCCCAATCCATCACTTTAGACATCAGATCAGCCTCAATCCATACACTTCGGACCTCTGGTCCGCCCCAATCCATACACTTCAAACCTCAGATCAGCCTCAGTCCATACACTTCAGACCTCAGATCAGCCCTCATGCATGTACATGCAGTTGAGAAATCAGATCAGCCCTTATGCATGTATGCACTTCGGATCTCAGATGGACCCCAATTCATACACTTCAAACCTTAGATCAGCCTCAATCCATGCACTTCAGATCTCAGGTCAGCCCCAATCCACACACTTCAGACATCTGATCAACCCCAATCCATACACTTCAGACACCAGATCAGCCCACATGCAAATACATGCACTTTAGACATCAGATCAGCCCCAATCCATACACTGCAGACATCAGATCAGCTCCCATGCATATACAGTACATGGAGTTCAGATCAGCCCCAATCCATACACTTCAAATCTCAGATCAGCCTCAATCCATACACCTCAGATCTCAGATCAGCCCCAATGTATGTATGTACTTCAGACCTCAGATTAGCCCGAATCCATACATTTCAGACCTTGGATAAGCACAAATGCATGCATGCACTTCTAATCTCAGATCTGCCCCACCATACACTTCAGACCTCAGATTAACCCCATTCTATACAATTCAGATCTCAGATTAGCTCTAATCTTTACAATTCAGACCTCAGATCAACCTCAAGCTATGCAATTCAGACCTGTACCTTTGGTAATGCACAGGACCACTCTAGCCGTGTGTACTTGAGCTTCCTCAGCGTGGGCTAGGCATTTTGTTGGACAGCCCAGAGATCTATCAAGTACATCCAATGCCATTGTGGGCCAGCTGAGAAGGCATCGCCACTGCACTTTGAATGCTCTGAGAGGGGGGTTGGACCCCCTTATCCCTTCCAATATCTATTCTCCAGTTTCTGAGATTATTCAGAAACAGGGGTATGTTTCCCTGAAGTTGTCCTCTTCTAATCTGCAGTTGACCTGCTTCAAGTGCATTACCAATTTAATGCAATCAGAAGTCCATTACCATAGTTTCTAATGCTTCTCGTTGTGCTGCCACACCAGAAAATAGGATGATTGTGGCACAGGCTCATTTCACTGACACTGAAAGGATGCTGTTTTTAGAGAACTGCTCAGTAGTATGTGGGTGAATGTATAGTAATTATATCCCTCCAATTGAAAAATAGCCTGCAAGATAAAAAAAAAATGCACCCCACATTTCGGCATATTTTAAATGGCCCTAACTATAGCTTTGTAAATTCAGCAATAATTACTTCAGATATAATTAGGATTTGCTGAGAGGTGTGTGAAATATACAGCCAGTGGGCTTGCATTTATGACATTTTGCCTTTTTCATTGCTTAGAAATGTACAAATAAAAGAAAATATTTCTAAATAAATTAGCCAATAGATCAAATAAGCATTCATTAAACATTATTTCTCTTTAAAATTTAACATCTCTATTTTATGAGCTTAAGTGGGATCATAGCATTTAAGAAAAACATACCAAGGACAAAATATATAGCTAACATAAGTATTAAAACACATTGCTAATTTGTGTTTGCCATACTACTAAATTTGTCTGTCTGCACAGACAAGAGGTTTGCAGCCTTATATTTCATAGGGTGCCTCTACATGGATCATTACTCACAAGCAGTGTTACAGACTGTGCCATATTTGCAATAATTGAGTCATATGTGCTTATGAATGTGGAAAGTGCTTGCATGCAGTGGTTCCCCAACATACCGGAAAATGTCTGTGCTGGCATACCAGTCATTACTTTATCTACTGAGAAAGGTGAACAAGGTTTGTGTTTGTGTGTGAGCTAGGGATGGGCTTGATGTTCGAGTCAAACATAAGTTTGAGTCAAACATCAGCCATTCATGTGTTTGCCGAACACATGAATGGTAATGGTGTTCGGCGGGATATTCGCTTGCCGCGTCCCTCAATGCACTGTGCTCTTACAGTGCATTGTGGGAGCCATGATTGGCCAAAACATTGCACCTGACCACAGCACAATTGGTTGAAGCTAGTGGTGTTTACATCTGACCAGCAAATGTCAGATTGCAACAAGTGCTTGGCAGGTGTGGACAGGTCGGCTGGCATTGGGTTTATCTTTATTTTGGTGAGTCAGCGTTGTCGTGACAATGCTGCATGCTGTGACTGACTGATAGATTACAATGATGGAACCATTTTTTTCGCTTTTTTTTTTTTAAATTAAAGAACTTGCCAAAAACTGTTGGCTTTTTTTGGTTCAATTAAAGGAATTTTTCATAAGTCTGTCTTCTTTATTTTTTCTAAATTTAACCCTTTAGTAAATGGGTAGAGGTACAAGTACCCCCTACTCATTCACAAGGCGGGGGCAGCAGTCAGGGTGCACCCTTATTTAAAAGGGTATCTTAATGCTAATGAGTCACCCTGACCTCTTCCCCACAACCCTAGTCCGGTGGTTATGGGAATGAGGTATTGGTCCAATACCAATGTGGCCTGTTAAGCCGCAGCGTGGGGTGCTCTGTGGGCCCCTCCTCCCCTGCATTGCCAGGCCTGTGCTCAGATCAAGGGTCTGGTAGGAATTTAGGGGGGACCCCATGCTTTTCCCCCCATTTTTGGGAGGTGATCTAAAGGGCCGGGTAGGGCTTTTAGGGGGAAACCTCATACACTAAAAAAAATAAATGTTTTACTGTGTGGTCCCTCCTACCCTTCCGACCAGACCTAAAGGGTCTGGTATGGATGGGGGGGACACCACACTGTTTTGTTTTATAAAAATTTAATTTTTAAAAAATAATGTCAGTCCTGCTGCAGCAGTTTCTATACATTGTGCAGATGTACAACTTTGCAGGTAGTTTAAGGGGCCCCCCCCCCCCGGCATGATATTTAAAGGAATGTTTCTTTTTTTCTTTTTTTTACTTTAATTACAAATGGCTGCCCCTTTAAAAACTGTATTTTTTTAAATGATTTTTACACTGATTCATGTCCCTCAGGCCAATAACTTGCACAAAAGCCTTCGAAATGGGCACTTTTGAATTTACAAGTCCCATAGACTTTCATTGAGTTCGAAGTTCAAGGTTGAACATTCATTACGTTTGACTGCAAACCAAACCATCACTCGTGTGATCACATCACCTACACTTAGTTTGGGAGTTTAGAAGAAAATCAATAAGGTTTTAGTGCTTTTACTGTAGATTGATAAATTTACATTTACACAGATTGACAAATGTTACCATTTGTTGCTTGTAATAGGACATCTACCTACAATGGGCAGCCAAAATAGTAGGGAAAATGGGCAAATTTAGACCTACTGTAAGTAGTAATTTTCCTGTTTATGGCACCATAGGGACCATGAGGTTGATTTACTAAAGGAAAATATGTTGTTCACTTTACAAGAGAAGGTGTACTTTGTGGTGAAATTTCACTTTGCAAAGGTCATGCGCAAGAAAAAAAAAACATTTTAGTTTGCACATGATTGAATGATGGAATTCAGCAGAGCTTCACCTTATTTACTAACCTCAGGCGCAAACTTCACTTGCAATATGAATAACCTGTTTGCCTTTAGTAAATCAACCCCATTATGTGCAAAATTATAGTCTGTACAGCATTATTATTATTATTATTATTATTATTAATAATAACAATAATAATAATAATAATAAACAGTCAGTTTATAGTATTAACATAGGCCATATTTTCTTTCAGAACTTTATTCCCACAATCATTTTATTGCTAAAAAGTAAGTTATTCAATTTGGTGGTGAATCTAATCCATAACCTCTGACTAGTGTCAGAATCTCCCATCAGGCCATGAAAACAATGGAATGGAGGTCATGGCCACAGATATAATGTGTAATTGTTATACTGTTGCAGACCAGAAAGCACACAGACTATGTTTCCAGGCAAATAAACGTAAGAATTTCTTGTGAAAATGTGACTGTATTTTGGGCAACACAATATCAATAACAGAGGAATACTGGAAATACATTAAGTCCATCTAAAATATTTAATAATATTAATACTTTATTCCATATATATTTTTTAATTAGCACATGTGGATAGGTTCTCTTAAAAAAGAAAATGTAATCCTAGAATTTCAAGTAACCTTGTGTTCCTCTTTTTTACTAAATGAGTTATTGGACAGTTGCTTCCAATAGGCCTTTATATTGTATTTATATACTGTTTACTTATGAAGAAGGTATATGAAAGAAGTAGGTCAAAGAGATAACATTGCATTTACATACATGTTCTTATTTCTCCCTGTTTAGATTTGCATTTGCAGATGTTCTGTCTACAGTTCTAATTTTGACATTTTTCAACAGTGGCTGGTATATACATGAAATGAAGGAAAAAAAAAAAGAAATCACATTTAGGCTTCCTCTTTAATTCTTTATTAGAGCTATCCTTATTTTATTAAGACCTCCCCTTACCTAATATAGCTTAAGGGTTTTCTCTAAACATCACTATTTGTTTCACCCTATTTCTAATGAGCATATCATACTTTGGAAGCAGGGGCGGACTGACAACTCATGGGGCCCCCGGGCAATAGGGGATCATGGGGCCCCTGTGTCCTTGCCCAAACTCAAAAAAGCCTATGAAAAAGGTACCAGGGGCATCTCATGGGGCCCCCTACTGACCTCGGGCCCTCGGTCAGTCCGCCCCTGTTTGGAAGCTATTCTTGCATGTTGTAAATTAGTGTGGAAACCTGTGATCAGTAATATACAGTATACACTAACAGTGTACCCCATGCTGCTAGATATTGCTAAACCTGTGTGATACTTTATTTTATAAGGGAAGGGTGTCATAAACTGACATTTATATGAGCACAATGCCCATTCTTACCTGCAATACGGGATCTACAAAACCTGGAAAACAAAAAATTTTTTGAAAAAAAAAACAATATTTTTTACTTTCTGCTATAAAATATATCCAAAAAAAGTCTTCATAAATTTAGGCCAAAATGTATTCTGCTCCAATTTGTTTTGGTTAAAAAAAATCTCATTAAATGTATATTGATTAGTTTGCATGAAAGTTATAATGTCTTCAAACTATGGTATATATACTGGAATTTTTATTTATTTTTTTATTCTAGTAATGGTGGCAATCAGCGACTTATGGCAGGACTGCAATAGTATGGCGGGCGATCTGACACTGACACTTTTTGACAGATTGTAGGAACCAGTGACACTAATACAGTGATCAGTGCAAATAATATACACGGACAGTGTACTAATGGTTGGGAAGGAGATAACATCTAGGGGCAATCAAAGAGTTTATTGTGTGCCTAACAGTGCTTGGTGCATTCACTGTGTGCTGTTTTTACTAAGGGGTGTACTGGTTTTTATCCCCTGCTTTGCAGGGGAAAAAAAACGTTTCATTCCCACTGTCAAGGCAGAGCTCTGTTATGTTTACAATCAAGACAAGTCCTGTTTACAGTCAAGACAAGTCCTGTCTTCCTCTTTGCCAGTCAGCATGTCCTTGATGTCAATCAATGGCCGGGACCCACTGATCAGCTTGTTCTGTGACTAATCACAGCATAGCCGGGGTGATGTGCATGCTCGTCTGCTTCTCGGAGGTGCTGGATCACGTTTTAGACACGTGATCTAGCACAGGAGAGCCACTCTACTATGACTCCTACATGAGGCAGTTGGAAAGCGGTTAAAGTTCTAGACTCTTATTCTATATCAATCACCCTGGGCAGACCGAAACTTTCATTTAATTGTTGAGAGCCTTGGAACAGAGGAGGGCTGAGGAGGAGAAAGGGCAATATTTGGGCATTTGTCCAAACGCTCGACCAGCCCAGGTTCAGACTGAACTATTGGCTCATCCCAACCCAAGGGGAAGGAGAGCTTGTCAGGCAAGAAGTATAGTAGAAGCCCCATGATTTCTAATGGCAGCTTTGATGGAGATTACCAGGAATCACTAGAATGGAAGTTTGCATTATATACTACTCAACACATTGAAGCTGTACCCTATTTAATTCATTTATAAAGAACTAACATGCTGAGACTGATTTACTAAAGGTGTTAAGAATCACTTCAATTATCCAAGTATGTGAAACGCAAATTCCTGATCACTTTGAAGACACAATTATGTGCAGATACTTTTCATATGATTGGATAATTGAAGTGAATATTAACAAATTTTCTCAACACCTTTAGTAAAACAGGCCATTTATGTACTGATTCATATACAGTATACTAGTTATAAAAGATGTACTTTATATTATACAACAGGCATGGGGAATGGGATATGCTTCTCTTTTATTTGCCAAAATAGACTTGCCGTATATATTCCAGCCATCAGCACTGATTTAGGTTTGCACAGCTACCATTAGAATAGCCTTTGATCATTGTATATAAGTCTCTGTAGAGGTGATGTTATGAGAATAAATGATAGATAGAAAGACCAGGGTTTTAGTTCAAAGGACTGCACACATCCAGGTATAAATGGTTAATTCTGTAGTACCATGTACTCACTGACAAAGGAGAAAGCAACTAGGTCATAAAACACAAGATTACCTTCTTTTGAAAACTTGTATTATCTTTTATAAAATGTAGTATTCAAATATAGTACAAGTTAATATCCAACTAAAAAGTGTTCTCCAAGAGACAAATTGTAATTTTTTCAAAAACACCACCAGTCCTGCTGTATTTGTGCCTTTATTGCTTTCCATTGGAAGTACGTGATGAGGGTGAACTTGTTAAAATAAAGTGCACTGCATCTGAGCACCACAAATAAAAAAAAAAATTTAATTTATTGTTAATATTCAAAGCAAACTCCCCCATCCATCCATGTCTTCATGCTTTATTTTGCTGAGAAGTCATTTTGAAAAACACCCCCTGGCATTTCTGGTAGTGGTCATTTTGAAAATGGACAGATGATTCATGTAGAATTTACTTCCTGAAATCCACCTGCTCTTAGCTCAGGCTTCGATTGAGCTGAGAACCCTCCCTCCCCTCCTGAAGACTCCTGGGATGTATGACATCATTTGTCTAGGCATGGAAATCTGAAGTAGTAACTGAAGAAATTTAGAAAAACAAAAAGTTTAAAACAAGTAAATATAATATACTTTCCTATCCATTTACTAATGCTAGCAGCATAAGGATTAAAAATAGTCAATGTTGACTAAGACACTGAAATTCCGCTTTCATGTAACCATTCCAAGAAATGTGAGGAATTAACCTACAAACTCAGGAGGACTAGTGATATCCGTGAAGTGATGAACAAACTGATTTCCCAATTAGCAAGCTGCAATGTTTAGGTTGCTGATTATTTGAATGCACATTTGTTACAGTTGCAGTGAATCATATAGTTCATGAATAATAATTGGCTGTTTTTTTGGATTGCATGATTTCCTGCAGATCATACAGATCCACACACAGGCAAATAAAAAAATGTAAAAATTGTTGATTTTGCCAATTCAATCAACACTATCTATGAATTAAAAAAGTCTTGCTTAGCCAATTCCATTTTATAACGCAATACATTTTAGGTGCATTTAGGAGTGTCAAGTGCTTGGATGTTTATAAATTTTCTTGGCCAGAATATTCATTCATTCCGGCCATTGCAATAAAAATAACTCTTAATCCCTATGGCGGTATTCCCGATTGTAGCTCGGAGTTAACTTACAGTACCAAAAGCGGTAACCCCGAGCTACACTTGCTCTGGGATCCCTGTTTCACTTACCTTGTCCTTTGCTCCTGCGATGTCCCCCCCGCAGTGTCCCCGGCCATCTCCTCCGGCCGATGCCGGCATCCATCTTCCAGGTTCCGTTCCCTGTGAGCGTCGAGACATACGGGACATACGGGGGACGGAACCGGCGAAAAATTCAAAAATATTTAAACGTAATATTCACTCAATACACTAAAATCACATAGTATAACATTACTGTATCAAGCCATTTCACATACATTTTGTCTCTAGTGCTTTGTCCTGTGCCCTGCCTGCATTTTTACTGTTCTTTCTGCCTGGCGTCCAAAAAGCGTCCCTTTAGGTCAAAAGCAGTTTTAGACCGGCTAGAGAACAGCGATAGTAAATTAGAACTACTTGCAGAATTGAGTAATAATGATTCGTGGGGAAATTTGTCATCAGACACTGAAATCGATTTTGTGGCTAAGCTCAGTGATGTGCGAACTTGGCGCTATATTTCAAATTTCAGTGTTTTTGGTTTGATTACATTATTGAATTAAATTTATTATTATATTATTATTTTTTATGATTATTTATTATATTATAATTTATGATTTCGTGTTTCAAATTTTATCATACCCGGGATGTTTATTAGACTCTTGTAGGACAGATTTCAGTGAGTTATTCCTAAGAATTACAGGCCTACAATAAAAAAACAACTTATTTCCATTGAAAACAATGTAACGCTTTGAGCACAGAAATACTGACATAAAAACTGTCAAGTGTTAATGCTCCAGGTTATAATGTAGTATATTTGAAGGCTTCATGCAGAGTGGGGTACTTGTGTATGTAATGTTCCTAAAAATCCCAGTATCTTTCCCGCCATTTGTAAACGCTATAACTTTCACGTAAACCAATTAATTTACACGTATTGGGTTTTTTTTTAGCAAAGACATGTCGCAGAATACATTTTGGCAGAAATTTATGACTAAATTTGATTTTTGCATTTTTTTTTACTGGACATGTTTTATAGCAAAAAGTCCAAAATATTGTTTTTTTTTCCTCAAAATTGTCAGACTTTTTTTTTATAGCGCAAAAAATAAAAACCGCACAGGCGATCAAATACCACCGAAAGAAAGCTCAATTTGTGGGGAAAAAAGGATGTAAATTTAATTTATGTACGATATTGCATGACCGCGCAATTGTCCGTTAAACTAACGCAGCGCTGTATAGCAGAAAAATGGCGTAAATTGCAGTATTTATACCATAGATTGTAGACGCTATAACTTCCACAAAAAGCAATCAATATACACTTATTGGGATTTTTTTTACCAAAAACATGTAGCAGAATACATTTTGGCCTAAATTTATAACCAACTTTGAGTTTACTATATATTTTTTATAGCTGAAAATAAAAAATATTGTTTTTCTTCAAAATTTTTGGCCTTTTTTTGTTTATAGCGTGAAAAATAAAAAGCGCACAGATGATCAAATACCACCGAAAGAAAGCTCTATTTGTGTGAAAAAAAGGAAAATTTCGTTTGGGTGCAGCATTGCATGACCGCGCAATTATCATTTGAATTAGTGCAGCGCCAAGTAGCAAAAAGAGGCCTGGTCATTAAGGGGGGTAAATCCTCAGGAGCTCAAGTGGTTAAACACTAAATTTAGATGTGTTTACTCACATTTAGGTACATAGGTTAACAAGGAGGGCAGAGAAAAAAATATTCAAATGCCTGTAAAGGCAGCGTTTTTGAGCTCAAGCTTACATCAGGCCTATAACTCACATTCCTTAGTAAAAAAGGTTAGACAAGGAGTCATGATCAGGGGCAGACTGACCATTTGGAAACTCAAGTACTGCCCGAGGGCCCGGGGTCAGTAGGGTGCCCCATGAGATGCCCCTGGTACCTTTTTTATAGGCTTTTTTGAGTTTGGGCAAGAACACAGGGGCCCCATGATCCCCTATTGCCCGGGGTCCCCATAAGTTGTCAGTCTGCCCCTGGTCATGATGTGACCATCCAAAACATTGTATATTTTTCTTTTAACCACTTCAAGTCCAGACACTTTTACCCCCTTCATGTCCAGACCAATTTTCAGCTTTCAGTGCTGTCACACTTTGAATGACAATTGTGCGGTCATGCAACACTGTACCCATATGAATTAAAACTTTATTTTGGTGGCATTTCTTCACCACTGGTATTTTTTTTTTTTTTTTTGCTATATAAATTAAAAAGTCCAAAAATGTTGAAAAAAAGTGTTTTACTTATAACATTTTGCAAATAAATAATCTTTCTTCATAAATCTTGACCAAAATGTATTCAGCTATCTTTTTAGTAAAAAAAAATAATCCAAATTAATTTATAACCAAAAGTTATAATTTAGAAAAAAAATGTTTTTACATTTTTATTTTATTTTTTTATTAATATTCATGTTTTTTTTTAACATACCGTCACCCTAGCAGTACAGTGTCACCATACTTGTGGGGGGTGATGAAGATTTTTTTTTTTTTACACTGATTGCTTTTACACCCATAAAGGCTGTAAAAACAATAATTTCTCCTTCTCTCTGGCTGCATTCTTGCAGCCATTGAGAAATACTGTGAGAGCTGTGATTGGTCACATCTTGTCACATGGTACAAGGCTGTTCTGAATAGCCTTGCACCATGTGACCTCTGTGATCATTCACAGAATTCGCAAGTAGTAAGCAATGATGTCAGAAGTGACATCTTGCTTACTATTATTCATGTGAGCACTGATTGGCCAATCAGTGATCACAAGATCGAACCTCACACTGAGGTCCCGTACAGCAATCGGTGTTCCGCTGTGTCCGGAGGACATAGCAGGCACCGGATCGCGGTGCTACGCGCTCCCAGGAAGCGCGCACAGGCCGAGAATGCAGGCGCTGTCTATGAATGGCAACCCGCTCCTACACTGCTCCTGTCCAGCCGTTTATATACATGGGCTAGATGGGAAGTGGTTAAGGTACTTTTTATTACTTGAAAGTGCATTTTTATGCTTGTAGAGATGAAAGATAGAAAATGAGTCTGCCTATTCAACATAGCATACTACCATTTAAGGACCACATCCAGGTGACCTTGACAATGGAGGCCCATGCAGCCTTGAAACATCAATTTTATGTGGTAAAAGTAAACTAATTTTCACTATATTTAAGTGCCTATTATTAAGAACTGTGTTAAAAAATCTCACTCTTCCTGTTGTCATGGATGTTAATAAAAAAAGGAATATTTTTATTGGAGTGCAAACATCCCCTACTTTGTGTTATGAACTTTCAGTGGCAAGCTGGACATGCACCCAATAGATTTGGGAGCAAGTGTAGATCAACCTGAAGTGCCATTACTGTATTTTGACTAAACAAACTTTCTATTAGTGACTGATCTGTTGATGTGCTACCATTTCTGTATGCTTGGATTTGCACCCACCCTACACATTTTACACAGGGGGGACTTTTTTTAATACCTAGGTATTTAAAAAAGTCCACCCTGTGTAAAATGTGTAGGATGGGTGCAAATCCAAGCATACAGAAATGACACACACAAGAAACCTCATTCAGTAGCTTTTCACAGGAGAGAACAACACTGAAACTATCTATCACAGTGGATTGCTGTTTCCCCCAATATCAGTGACCCTGGGAAATCTAGTGCCATTTTGGGAACCTGTAAAAATGAGAATAATTATTTGGTCTGGCCAAAATCATCCTGATGGTCCTATAAGTTTAATGTGCATGGCAGAAATATTTATACATATTCATTAGTAGAGTGAAAAATAAAAAAAATAACAATATTAATAACAACTAATCTATATATACTCTAAAGTGTATCTTATATGGATTCCATATTAGAGGACACAGATAAGCACTGTCTAGCAGAATTTAGATTGGTATGTGTTCATGAAAAGTGAGAGATGAAAAAGATGTTTTCCAGAGTAATTGGTGAATCCAGTAATGAACATTTTTGAATATTCAGAAAGCTTTTCTTCCTAGTAAATGGTCAAGTTACATTATTCTGCCACAATAAATCAAATGAAATTTCCTCTTATAAACTAATTTTTCTTGCATGATTTAAGAGAATATGTTTTAGGACATTCGGCACACATCTTTTCAATTTTATTCCTGAACAAATATAGGCTCATTTATGTTTGTTATTCAGATCTAAAAGTTGCCTTAGACAGCCTAACAGCAGTTATGGTTCATGAAAGACTAATTTTTACATTAGATGGTCCCAGGTGATAATCACGTATATGGACTACAAGCACTTTTGTGGAGAAAAACGCAACTCTGACGACTATTTGATCAGACACGATGCTCTTCTGCTTGGTTAGATAACATATTATTTCTAGCACATAAATTCTGTAAAATGCCCAGAACATGCACAAAAATATATAGCATTTGTCGTGGATAAACCACCAGGTCAGTGTATTTCTGTTTTGTGGTTTATAAACAACAGAAACATCTAGATAACAAATGATTCAGGTATCCTGAAACAAACCATGGACATTTTAAACAGAACAATGTAATACAGTGACAAATAGCTGCGCTGAAAAACAAATAGTCATTATGTTAACTTGACTTGAAAAATAGGTAATGCAAAAAAATACTAATATTAATCCCATTGGTAACTGAGTTTTCTCCCAGATACCAACAATATAGGGTGTGTAGTTACTGGTGATATTCTGTAACAGCAGAGTAATATAATTAATGTGGCCAGGTGGCATATTGATTGGTCTCAGTATCAGTGTAGTACTGTAGTGATTATAAAAACTGTTTCCATTACTGACTGCTTTATACACCTCATGCCCAAGCTCCCTCAGCACGTATTTTTTGGTCCTTAGCAGTCATGAAAGTAGTTGGTGTTTTCCTCACCAAGGTGGTTACTCATGCTAATGAGGGAAAATATTTATTTTTAAATTGGTTTACAGTAGCTAAACTTATTTGGAAGCATTGATCCACTGATGTAGAGCCACTAGAATTCATAATTTGTCTCCAGTCTTTGACTGTCAACTGAAGCACTTCCTGCAGCATGCTAACAGTCTCTAACCATCCCTTGTAACATGTTTGCAGCCTCTGACTATCTCTTGTATTTATTTATTATTTATTACAGGTACTTATACAGCGCCATCAATTTACGCAGCACTTTACATATATTGTACATTCACATCAGTCCTTAACCCTCAAGGAGCGTACAATCTAAGGTCCCTAACTCACATTCATACATACTAGGGCCAATTTTGTATAGGAACCAATTAATCTACCAGCATGTCTTTGGAGGGTGGGAGGAAACCCATGCAGGCACAGGGAGAAAATGCAAACTCCGGACAGGTGGTGCAGTGGTTGGGATGTGAACCAATGACCCTAGTACTGCCAGGCAGAGGTGCTAACAATTTAGCCACTTGTAGCACATCTATAGTCTCTCACCATCTCCTATTGCATGTATGCAGTCTTTGATAGCGTTTTGTAGAATTACTTTTATTGAATGTTATGTGCTCCTCTTTGGTAATGAGCCACACTTGAAGCCCCCTATAACAAGTAAGTTGACCACAATTAATTTATTTACAAGAATTTTAAATGTACAGACAATGAAAAGCCTTTCACCATGCAGCTGTAACTCTCTAGGTCAGTATATTAAAGTTTAGGAACCATGGCTTTGTGTATGACAGACTTTGTAACAAAAGTAACTTTAGTCTCCAAAACATATTAAAATAAACACTGTATTTGTTATTGGGGTGTGACTCTCTAAGGCAGATGGGACACTATTCCCCATTTAATTTTTCATTTTTTCTCCACTTTTTATTCCCAATTTATTCCCTGTCTAATTTAACTACTTAGGGACCACTTAATACAAATTTACTGTGGCAGAGCATACAGATAAAACAGTCATATTGCTTAGTAAAAGCAGCACACTTTAAACTTGTTAGGCACACAGTTAACCCTTTGATTGCCCCTAGATGTTAACCCCTTCCCACCCAGTGTTATTAGTACAGTGACAGTGTATATTATTAGCATTGATCACTGTATTGGTGTCACTGGAGATGTCAGTGTCATTTAGTCAGTTCCCACCCAGCGTCAGTTAGTGTCAAATTGCCTTCCACACAGCTCCACTATAAGTTGCTGATCACTGCCATTATTAGTAAAAAAAAAAGCTAATTTAATTTATATACCATACTTTAACAACTTCATGTCTGGACACTTTTACCCCCTTCCTGTCCAGGCCAATTTTCAGCTTTCAGTGCTATCACACTTTGAATGACAATTGCATGGTCATGCAACACTGTACCCATATAAATTTTTTAGCATTTTTTTGAGAGATAAAGCTCTATTTTGGTGGTATTTATTCACCACTGGGATTTTTATTTTTTTTTGCTATGTAAATGAAAAAGTCCAAAATTTTTGAAAAAAAAGTGTTTTTCTTTTAAAATTTTGCAAATAAATAATATTTCATTATAAATCTTGGCCAAAATGTATACCGTTATCTTTTTAGTAAAAAAAAAAATAACCAAAATTAGTTTATAACCCAAAATTATAATTTTTAAACATTTTTTTTTACATTTTTATTTTTTTATGTTTTTTTTTTACATACTGTCACCCTAGCAGTACAGTGTCACCATGGTGACACTGTACTACTTGTGGGGGGTGATGAAGATTTTTTTTTTTTTTTTACACTGTATGCTTTTACACCTATAAAGGCTGTAAAAGCAATCATTTCTCCTTCTCTCTGGCTGCATTCTTGCAGCCAGTGAGAACTACTGTGTGAGCTGTGATTGGTCACAGCTTGTCACAATGTACAAGGCTGTTGTGAATAGCCTTGTACCATGTGACCTCTGTGATCATTCACAGATTTCACACGTAGTAAGCAATGATGTCAGAAGTGACATCTTGCTTACTACTCTGCATGTGATCACTGATTGGCCAATCAGTGATCACATGATCGGGATCTTGCACAGAGGTCCCGTATGACGATGGGTGTTCCACTGTGTCTGGAGGACGCATAAGCAGGGGGCGGGGAGGCCATTTATAAACAGCCACCCGACCCTGCACTGCTATCGTCCGGCCATTTATATACAACGGCAGGATGGAAGCTGTTTAATGCAAACCAATTAATATATGCTTATTAGGATTGTTATATAAAAAAACATGTAGCAGAATACATTTAGGCCTAAATTTATGAAGATAAAAATTAAAATACAATTGTGTCACCGTGCAATACTCCTTTAAGCATCGTGACATCAGAGCCCCTTCCCTACATGTTACGCCACCGGGTCATGTGGCTTCATCAGGGAGATTCACAGCAAGTACACACAGTGTGGAGATCACTCAGAGGACACCATATTATTAGACAAAGCAATTTTAAATGTTTTAAAATGTGAGTGTATCTATTTTTGAAGCCCAAATACATATTTTAAAGAGGATAAGGCACTATATCTGTTTTTTTGGTTGCATGGTACCAATACATGGAGAAATAAGGAGAGGAGTAGTAGTAAGTGGAAAGAACACTGAAGGAGAGAGGGAGAAATCCATCCATCCATATTAACCCAGCAAAACAGGGATTTGAAAGATAACTAGACCCCCTGTGGAAAAAGTATAATATTACATTCATCTATCCATCCATCCATCTGGAACAAAGATGAAGTCTGGAAATTACCCACTAGTCCATATAAGGGACACAAGCTGTTTTGGCCTTACTTAACGTTTTGGTCAAAATATAAGGTGAGCGCATAGAGGAGAAGGAACACTATTTGAAAAATTATCATGGAGTGGACTTTTTTGAACTTATATACAGTATTTAATATAATTTTATTTAATTGAACTTTGATCACCATTTTTATTAATTTTTTATATTTTTAATAATAATTTTTAATTTTAGAAAATTTTATATATCAGAGCACCTTATTATTGCACTTTAATTTATGATTTATGGGTAATATTTATATCATTATTTTGTATTTGAAAATCACCAATTGGTATTTTGTCACATAAGGTCAATAATATATTCATATTTGTAAGTATCAGTGGAGCGTGACACAATTGTATTTTAATTTTTATTGACCACAATTACACATTTATATGGGTATGTGTATAAGTGTAAGTGAACCACAGGAATAATACACATTGGTTTATAATATAAATTAATTTGAATACACCATAGTAGTTCACAAGCACTGCAATTATATATTACTAAATTTATGAAGAAATTTTATTTTTTTTTATTTTTATTGGATATGTCATAGCAGAAAGTAAAAAATGTTTTTATTTTAAAATTTATAATAAAAAATGAAAAAAACCTAGTGGTGATAAAATACCACCAACTACCACCAAAATAAAGCTCTATTTGTGTGCAAAAAAATTATATAAATTTAATTTTGGTACAGCGTTGCGCAATTACCAGTTAAAGTAACGCAGTGCTGAAAAGCAAAAAAATGGCCTGGTCATGAAGGGGGTAAAACCTTCCAGAGCTTAAGTGGTTGATCATTTCAGTGCGACTGAACATACCCTAATTACAAAGCCAGATAAAATCTTCATATGCAAATAAAACAAAAAGGAAATGAGTAAACTGTAACAGGCCAATGTCCATTTACCACTACAATCTGATACTGCTTGTACTGATTCTCCTTAATGATGTATTAAACCGACAAGAACTGCAACTGGTAATCCTCAAGCCAATTAATATAAACTGCTTAAATGTGTATTACTATCCTGTAAACCACATATGACACCCAAATGTAACAATATTTTCCTATATTTGCAAACAGTATGTTACTAATGTGTTGCAGTTAAAAAATAATAAAGCAGACCAATGATGCTTTTTCAAACTTAAAATAATCCTTACCAAATTACACAAAATGAGCAGCCGTATCTCTTCTTACTGAGGGAGATGTGGCCCACAGTCAGCAACAATATCTCATATTTTCTAACTTGAACATAGTCTGTCTCCCTTGATCTATTTAAACTGTATGTTTCATTGCATAACTGCCCCCCCCCACCCACAGGGTACACAGGATAACACTCCACCACATATTCCATACTCACTGTATTTCTGTACTTCACATCACCGGGATCAGAAGAACATTCAGCTCTTAATGATTGCTGTATACAGTATATTCTACAGTACAAGTACATAATTTGTACAAATGAATTGTGTAGGCCCCTGTTCCATGTGCAATCTTGTGTAATCTTGTCTACACTGTACATCTACGGTGCTCTTTTTAAAAATACTGTATATACATAAAAATGACTGACATAAATAAGTAATAATAAATGTAATGTGGATTAATAAAAGGTGTCTAAAAACGGCAATGAAGGACTGCTTGACTTAGCCCATGTCATCACTGTGGTGATGTGGTCCTAACAAGCATAGTGTCTGTCAGGGATCCGGGTATGACCAGAAATGTGTAAAAACACAGGTGTAGTCAGGGCTGGAGAGGTGGAATGGTCAAGCAGGCCGTTTGGTACTGTTAAGCACCGCCTGGCGGCATCTCTAGCAGCCCACAGCACGGGGTTCCTCAGGGCGCGGGGTCTAAGTCCCAATCTGCTTATTCACCAGGGCCCCTGATGGTGGAGATGGACTTGGAGCAGACTGAGACCAGGTAGCGACCCCTGAGTACGTCCGGCAATGGTAGAGAGCGTTGTCAGAGGTGTGCGGGAAAGGAGCCTGACGTGAAGAGGCTGGCAGACCTGGTAACAGGGCAGATCTGTGCGGGATGGATGGATCGTCTGGGTAGTGTAAGGCGTAGTCAGGCAGGCAAGGTCAGCAATGTGCGGGCAGCGAGGTACCGGAGGAGCAGGCAGAGAATGGTCAGGGTCACAAGCCGGGTACAGTAACTCACAGGCAGCGCGGTACAGAGGATCAGGCAGAAGGATGGTCAGGCAAGCCAGGGGTTAAAAAGGAGATGGTCAGCAGGGTCAGGAACAATGCAGAGGTCGGCAACAGAAGATTCACAGGATACTAGGTACAGGGGCTCATGGGAAACAAACACCAAGGCACTGACTGCAGGCCTGGCCATTGCTTAAATACACCTCCTGCAATCAGCCTCAGGGGATGACTTGATTGCAGGAGTGAGATTCTGGCTGTTGAGAGCACCCGCTGGCCAGCCTTGGTACTGCAGCCCACAAGGCAGGTAAGTCCCACCACCATTGGCGAGTCCATTCCTGACAGTGTCTTTCCCATATTAATATTGCATATTGAGAATTCTTTATCTTTATCGTTCTTTATCTGATTCTAACATCTATAAAAACAATAATTACCCATCCAAGCAACTTCATCCCCTATTCTGTTGTTAGTTAAAGTGCAGTCTTCTGTATTAGAACATTCCATTCATTATGATCTCCTTACTGAATTATATAGAGACCATTAGTGATTTTGACTGGCTGTTGGATACAAGACAGTTTGAAACTGTTGCCATCAGTTAGTTAAATCAAGGCCAATGGATATCTAATGGCTGCACGCAATAAAATACGAGGACAAAAACATGGATGTGTTGTTTTTACTTCCTCACTTTTTTATACATAAAGATGATTATGCTGTAAAAGACAGGGATGGAAAACTGTTTAGCTTGTTAATATTGTGGATTGCTATTGCTGGTCAATTATAAACATGCTAATTAGCTAATTAAACTGAAAACCTATGAGATACATGTTAAGCTCTTGGTCCAAATTAATATTTTATATTCATGGGAACAAGAATATACCAAAACAGAATGGTTAAAAATCAGCTTGGAGGTTTAAACTAGTTACCTTTTTGCATGGCAATGACCCTGTAAGCACTGTATATCTACAAAAGAAATAGTTCTGTGAATACAAAATCAGTATTCTTGAGTGGCATTTGTAATCTCAGTTAAATATTTGTGTTTTGAACTCAAGAAAGACAATCTCCAAAGAAAACTAGAACATTAGGCCTGCATTCATTCTCTCAAGAGAAATAAAAAAATCCATTTGACTTATATGACAGTATAGAAAATTCTCAGATTCTGCGTAGTTATACAAAGCTGCATCCCCTTTCAGTAAACTTCATTACTCTGTTTTATTTCTTCAAGCGAAATGGTAACAATCCAATGTCCAAAAACAAGTCCGGCCATGAGCCTAAGAGCTAAGCCAAAATTGGACACAAATATGTTGAGGTGAAGTGGTGAGCTGAACTTTATATATTTTTTGTTCGATATATTTTTGTGTTGATGTTAGAAAGCTATACATCTCAGTTAACTATACAAACACAGAATTTTGCATCTTCTCCAAATACATCACCGATCTTGTCTCCAAATACCACCCAAACCGTATTCTCCGCTCCTCACAAGACCTCCTACTCTCTAGCTCCCTTGTCCCCTCCTCCCATGCTCATCTCCAGGACTTCTCCAGAGCTTCCCCCATCCTCTGGAACTTTCTACCCCAATTTTTCAGACTATCGCTACTCTGCTCACTTTTAGGCGATCTCTGAAAACGTATCTCTTCAGGGAAGCCTATCCTGCCCTCAGCTAATAATGGAATCTTTTACTCTTCCAACCAGTCCATCCCCCACAGTTACCACCTTTTGTACCACTAGCACCTCCCTCCCAGATTGCAAGCTCGAAGGAGCAGGGCCCTCCTATACCTCTTGTATTGAACTGTATTGTTGCTGTTTTGTCTCCTGTTCTATTGTAAAGCGCTGAGCAAACTGTTGGCGCTATATAAATCCTGTATAATAATAATAATCTTCTAAAGATGTCATAATGTGGACTATGCACTGGCTCAATGTCTAATGGTCAATATAGCCACAGCACATTTGAAACAATGCTGCCTACTATCTGTCTCGCATAAGTTGTTGTCACACAATATCTTCAAAAATATGATTATGTATGATTGTGTCCAAAAATCCAGGACAGGTGAAAATCATTCTGTTTCACATGTGTATAAATAAACCTGCACATGATGTTAATAACAATAATTTTTGTGTGGTGTGCTTCACTCACAAGCACATATACTTTGATACATAGAACTTTGTATAGTACTATAAGTCCCATGTTGAACCTATTGAGCCTCAGTGCTGTTTATAAATGACAGCTGGTAATAAGGGATTTTAAGTATACTCTCAGCTGCTATAGCAGCTGGGAATGTGTGTACACTTGTGAAGCTGACCATCGGCTTTCTGGTGGAAGTGATTTGTTTCCAATCCTCTGCTGCCCCACCTACCAGTTAGAGATGGGCATGGCAGATGTTGCCAGGTAGAGCATCTAATGGAGGTCGATCTCTGCTTGATTAGCTGCTGGGGAGACATTAAGGTTCTAATTGACACCCAAGAGCTCATTAAAGAGAACTTGTCACTTCATAAATGCTATCACATGGGTATACCTACTAATGATAACAGTGATTGTGTTACACATATTAGGTATTATAACACACATCAAAGTTAAAGCAATAATTCTAGGACCATCATTCACTGTTAACTCTAAAATGATGATCCCTAAAGGCTTTTAAAGCGCTGCCTATGGTCAATTTGAGGTACCAGAGTTTGCTGCCAATTCATGGACACACACAATTTTAAGGCTTCAGATGTTCAGTATCTATTTTTGGTTTTATATCTACTGCTGTTGTTACCTCGCCACTCCTGGGCTACTTACATCAGCCAGGCTAAAACCCTGAGCAATCCTAACATCTCTGGCACAATGTATGAAATATGTAGCTCACACTACCTTTCATGCTTTCACTGCTTTTGGCCATATTTCTACTCCTGCTGTCTGAGCATGCGAAGCTGCCACCCCAAGCCCATAGGGATACTTTTTTTTAAAGACAGTTTAACACGTTAAGACTTACAAAACTGCTAGAAGCTGCCGAGGTTCCTTCTGAATTTTCCAGACTGCATAACAATTTTTGGCTCCATCATCAAGTAGGGTTGTCAGGGGCTTTCCAAACCTTTTTCCATAGTTATGTATCATTTGCTGCTCTGTGATAGACACATTTTGGAGCCTGGTTGAGAATCCCATTGACTTCATTGAGGTTCCACTTCTAAAATTCTGTTGGCTTGTGAGTTTAAAAAAAGAAAAAAAAAGTTCAGCCAAATCACCACAGATCTCATTTTTTAAGAATTTTGCACATCTATAGGCTCTAGTAGACAGTGCTTAATAGTATAGTTCACTCTGCATACCTTTCACACTTCACATTTTTACCTTATAGAAGTTGAAATGTAGGTGATACAAGTCATGCGGCTAACTGAATATATTTTGAGTTGCAAGCTTCAGCTATTGCCTAAACTTGTAACTAAAATTGCCCATTACGACCCATGGTTAGCACAGTACATTACTCTACCGCTAACACCTTATTTTGGTAATCAACCAATGCATGCTTACAGAGGCAAAAAAAGATGGCACTGTTGGTATCCACAAGTCACTGTTGTTTTGATGAAAGGGTCCAGTTGAGAAGTCATTGTGGTATATGTTTACATCTTCAGCACTAATACTCAGGTCTGTGCACTGTGTGGAGTGCCCTGAACCATAAGATTCTCTGCAGGTAATACGGAAATCTCCAGAGCCCAGAACCAGAACAGATAACTGATTTTGGAAAGTCTTGGAGTAAGGCTATGAACATGGAATTTTCCTTTTGCACCACTGATAATGTATAATGAAGAACTAATGTACTGAGAACAAGTTATTTGCATTTGCATCAGTTCTTGAAAGAAGAACTCAAACTGATTTCTTATTTACTTTTACTGACAGTTAATTGTCACTCACTGTCTTACATCACTATTAACAATGATGCATTCTGAACAGGGCCCTTTAAGATTTACAGTAAAATGTATTATGTGTTCAGTGTTTAAAAAAAGCATATGTACCTAGTTTCTCCAAAGTTTTGTCATATTAATATTCCCTACAAGCTGAATATGACACAAAGCTTGCTTATACACTAGAAGTAAATTAATTTAAAATCTAAACCTCCATGCAAGTAGCACTAATGTCCTACTTGATTTGAGTGAAATGGATAAAGTGATGTGTACAGCAGCACACAAAATTACTCTGTAATGTGCATTTAAATAAGCTGTTGCACCTAATGTCATGTTGTAATACATGCTTGATAGCTTACAATGATTTACTTGCAGTTAGAAAACAATATGTGATGCATTATTGCACATAAAATGATACTAAATGACTTCAATTTTATTAAATGCACACTTTTCGGTTACATATCATCAGACACATTTTATATGCAGAATTCTCTCTCTATCAGTTGTTGATGTTACCTTAATAACCCCTTCAAAACTCAGAGGTTTTTGTGTCTATTTTTCTTAGAATATTTCTGTAAGCCTTTTATGTCTTTTGCTTACAAAAGATGTATGTTAAATCACAAGGTTCAACAGTTATTGTGATTCATCCAAAGGTGTAAAATGGCTTGCATAAAAATATACTATTTTACTACTACAACTGGAAAAGTTTTGCAGGAAAATAAATGAGCATATTAAAAAATCTGTGCAAAGAGCAATTACTGTGTATAAGGTGATGTAATCCTTAACTCCAGTAAATAGTTTGCCCAGCCAAACATCATCTATACAAATATATTCGCTAACCTTGAATTGAACCAGACCTAATCAAGAACCTGCAAAGATTAAAATTGGGAAGGAACCAAAGACTTCAGGGAGTATTGGGTAAATTGTAACCATGGAGCTACCTGAAGACTCATGCTAGGCACTCAGTTGCACACAAATGTACTGTATATTGTAAATAGAAAACAAGAACTGTACTATTTTGGGAGGCAATCAAAGGCACCCTGGAAACCCCTGCCACCATTATATAATTTCCAATACCATCAATTCACAGCTGACACAAAGATAAAAAATTATCATACAAGTTAAAAAAAGTAATTGGAGAAGGGGAGTATTTGTACATAAGCAAAATACATTATTTAGGCTTATGTGCCAAGAACAAAATGAGGTTATTTGTAAAAGTTGCAGTTTAATGCCCTAGACTTGGAACAAAACTATGTTTTTCTGTGAAAGGCCTAATAAAATTACTTACTGCAGTCCAGGCCTTGTTATTATTACCTATGCTATACTGTTGTGCGTGAGGGGTGCTCCTTAGCAGAGTTTAACACAGGCTATGCAATAGGTTTTAGGCCTGTAGTTCACTCTTCTTTTTAAAGCCCAACTGAACTTTCAGAATAAATTAGTTACATACATGCCGGGTGTATCAATACCAAAGGTATCAGTTGAACTTTTTTCTACCTAGCTATGGGGATAAAGTTTCACAGTCTGTTTTCTTTAGAAATAAAGCCATGTACTGTAAGCAGTTGTTGCTCTGCAGAGGTCATACATGCCCACTGCTGTGTCAGAGCCAGCACTCCCCAATCAGCAGAAAGGATACATTTTACTGAGTGAAGAATTATAGGTATGAATCAGCAGGGGATGTCTGGAGGTATAGACTCCAGAGAGAGAGATATCATATTACCCCTGTACAAATCATTAGTAACACCTCATCTGGAATATGCAGTTCAGTTTTGGGCACCAATTCACAAAAAGAACATTGGGGAACTGGAGAAAGTACAGAGAAGGGCAACCAAACTGATAATAGGCATGGAGGAGCTCAGCTATGAGGAAAGATTAGAGGAACTGAATTTATTCTCTCTTGAGAAGAGGAGATTAAGGGGGGATATGATCACCATGTATAAATACATCAGTGGTTCATATAGTGAACTCGGTGTAGAGCTATTCATCCTGAGGTCATCACAGAGGACAAGGGGGCACTCTTTACGTCTGGAGGAAAAGGAATTTAATTTCCAAACACGGAAAGGTTTATTCAAGAGTTGGTTCTGGCCAGCTGAGTGGATTGCTTTAAAAAAGGCCTGGATTATTTCTTAGATACACAGAATATAACTGGATACTAACATTTACAGGTAAAGTTGATCCAGGGTATATTCTAATGCCTCTCGGGGGAAGGAATTTTTTTCCCTGCAGGAGCAATTTGGATCATGCTTTGCTGTTTTTTTTTTCCTTCCTCTGGATCAAGTGTGGGTATAGGACTATACATTTTTTTTTTTAATGGTTGAACTGTATGGACTTTTGTCTTTTTTCAGCCAGACTAACTATGTAACTATTTAGAAAATGTATTTTTGCATGCAACTTACTAACTGCTGTTCTCTGCTGTTTTACTACCATAGCAACATTGTGATTGATTATACGTTTATAGAGCAAAGTCCCTTCCACTCAGCAATTAGGAACTAGAAACTGAGAGAAATTAAAGTGTGAGCTTCAGTTTAAATGGTAGGTAGGACTCTGCAATGTATATACCTGATCAGAGGATCTGTTTTTAATGTAAAAATGGAGTTACACTTTAAATAAGAGCCCCCACCTATTTTGCGCTGCCCTCTTACGCAAGATTGATTTGAGTGAGTAGCATCCACGATAAGTGAGGACAATAGTAGACCATAGCATATTAGGGTAATGTAAATTGTCTCTCACCTGGAAGAGAAATCTTTTTTTTACAGCAAATATACAGGGCCTTTTTACACAGTTTAAAACTTTCTACTGTAAGCTTCATTTGTACAGATAAAATCAAAATAAAGAACATCTAAAATCAATGGCTTTTCCTTTCCAGCCTTGCCAAGTTTCCTGAGACAGTTCCCTTAATAATCAAGTTCAGACTCTATCACCCCTGACTCTGCAATTCTGCATGCAAACCAGTACTCACCATTGTTTTATAGCTTCTTCGGAATTTCTCATATTGTATGAGGGCCATCTGTGTCTCCTAACTTATTATTTTATAAGGGAACAATAGGTATGTCCTAGTCTTTGACCTGGACCAGATACATCCATATGAGGGCAGAAAAGGGCAGAGTCATATATACTACCCATCAATCTTTCAAGACCTGTTATCCCTTTATTTATTTATTTTTTGTTACATCAAACATTCAGGTATCCCCTCCATCCCCCTTTTTTCCTTCCCCCTCTCTCCCTCTTTATTATTTTGTTTATTCCCCTGTACCGATTATGCGCAATAGAGACATGGAAGCTGTATGCGACAGCCATCTTGTTAAGGTCTCAGCCATTTTGTTTTTCATGAACAATCATCTTTCTCCCCTCCTCCCTCCTCTTGAAAATGGAATTTGTAGCTGTAACTTGTAACAAGCTTCAAAAGAGCCTCTTATCTTAATTAAAACACAAATAGATGCAGCTCCAGAGCTGTGAACCGCTAATAAGTCTGGACAGGACGTCTGTTTTTCAGGAACAATGAAAACCACTTTCCTCTGCCCTTTCGTAAAACAATAACTCATTCCAGCCATCACACATGACCTGTTAGGCCATTAGAGCTCTAGGAATGCAGAGCATGCCATAAAATGTCTATTCCACATGTAACTATTCCACATACAATTCATGGGATTCAACAGGAACTGGGCACATTAATATTAGGTATATATTTGAATAGGGCATATCATGCTGAACCAATCAAGGTCCTACCTATGTTAGCACATAGGAAAGGGGAGAAAGCAGTCTCTTCCCTCCTGGGTGACAAAGGTATGCTGTGTTTGGTATCCCTGAGTTTTAAATATAATTCTGAATATTAATCTGCCAGATGCTACAATACCACCTGCACATACTGGAAGTTATTAATATTAGTATGAAATTGTAGTTGGGACTTGGTCATAAATTTGGTGACCTCCTAGCACCCATCCCCTAAACCGGTTGATTGGTCAGTTGTTCTCAGGCGACACACGTTTAATATCATAGAAAAGGACTGACAGGCCTGGTGAAGGGGAGCTTTCCTTTAACATCAATCAAGAAGCATCTTAATGGATTTGAGAGCCAAGGCAACATTTTTGCTTGGACAATTGGACTCTGCTAAACCAGGACTTTGCAAGTATTCTTCCTCTTTATGTCTTTGTAACATATTTTCCTGTGAATATTTTAATTGCACCATTTTGAACTTTTTAGTAATAAACCCTATTTTGAAAAAGTGTTGAAACTGTCTATAAAGCTTTTAATTCAAACTAAAGAATCCCTGTCTCTTGAAGAGTGCTACTGTATAATAATCCTCTGAACATACATGTCTGTGGTGACTTTGTGTGTTGCAGACGCTTATGCTAAAATCATAGTGTTATTGCTAGGATTTGTGAGTTTCCTCCTTCTCTGCAAAACGGCGGTGGTGGCAGTGTGAAGGTTTAATTGCGTAATTAACCTGACCCAGTAACAATAGCTCTCAGGCTGCTAGCACATAGATTGTGGACCTGTGAGCTGGAAAATCTTTGTGCAGGGTGCAGCTGAGCGTGGCATTCTTACGCAATTGACAGCACTATGCTAGATTAGCTGGTCCTTTGTCACAAGTTGGTGAGAAGGGCAGGGGTAGGGCACCGTGTTCCATCACATTCCCCACCCCCTTTTTTCTCTTCTTCTTATACACTCCGTTGGGTACATGCTGTTACTCTATGTGGGTGTCATGTCCTGATATTGCACTGTGCATTCAGAGCGATACCTATTTTTTTTAATCTGAGATACTGTTGTTGTTTCATGTACATTTTTTTATATGTTTTTCTATGCACTTTTATGCTTTTGTACTTTTATATTTGATTGTATGCCTTGCCTTGTATGACCTTAATAAAAACTTTTACTGGCAAAAAATACCCAACACATTCAGGTAAGTTTTCTATAATGTATTAGTTGAGTGCAGCAGAAGCGGGTCTCTGGCAAATATTTGGAGAAACACAATTATAGGTTTTGTAACTAGTTGCTAGCTCTGGTTTCTTATTAACCTCTTATGTATATTTTTGTAATTATATTTTTGCTCAGATGATAGATCATTTGCAAATAAAATTGGAAACATATCTCCGGTCTACAACATACAAGCTCGGTATAAATGTATGCAGCAGTTTTTCTTGCACCTTTAAGGGTACAATGTTGAATATGGTGCAACAGAGTGTTAGGCCAAGCACAACATGGTGTATTTCAGCTTTTGTCATTTTAAACTTGTTTATATCCCAGAAAATTGTTCTGATTATATCAAATACTTCCTTCTAAAGACCTAGTTTACTTTTCAGTCCCTCTAGTGGAGAAGAGAGTAGTAAGGAATAGAGGAAATTAATTAGCATGTTAAATGTTCTTGAAATCATGCACACTTACAGCTCCTTATATTTAGATATGGAAAAGAGTGTTTATTGTGCTTCAAGATTTATTTTCTGTCAAGTCATTACAATATTCACTCAATGAGTAACTTCAGAGTTGAGTTTCTTAGTAGTATTTTTATAGCTCAATTTAGTTTGATTGGTTTTCTTATGCAGTTTTCAGAATATCACAGAATTTCTATGAACCCAACCACAACCTGAACTATAGTTAATTGGCTCATTTTTACGCTCATTTCTAGAGACAAAAGTATATAAAATAGCTTAACTGGGTCAATTTTTCAGTTTGTATAATTCAGACTTTTCTACTTTTTCAAAGTCTTTTGAGAATTCTAGAACTGATAGGGCTATAGTCTTGCACTATAAATGAAAAAGTTATTAGCAGTCTTCATGAAACAAGCAACGAAACATAAGACCATCACTGACTATATTCAAGTACAAAGCAGTCAGTGAACTTTGATGAGAGTTTGAAACATATAACAATTAATATCAATTAATATGCATATTACATATTTTCTAGGCAATACAACTATTATGAATCAAATTTTGCCTGCACTGCAAATCGTAATGTGCAAATAATATTTTAACCACTTGAGCTCCAGAACGTTTTACCCCCTTAATGACCAGGCCATTTTTTGCTATTTAGCACTGCACTATTTTAAGTGGTCATGCAATGCTGTACCCTAATAAAATTGATATTTTTTTTCTTTTCACACAAATAGAGCTTTCTTTTGGTGGTATTTGATCACCACTGGGTTTTTTATTTTTTGTGATATCAATGAAAATAGACCGAAAATTTGGGGTAAAAAACAATATTTTTTACTTTCTGCTACAAAACAAAACAAAAACAAAAAATGAATCATTGTGGGTGCTGGAAGGGGGGCACACAAGCACGAGTCCAAAACCCAGAAGCAGGCAGCAACGTACGGGTACGTCACTTTGCCTGTGAGGAAGACCCGTCCATAGTACATTGTGGGCGGGCTGGCGGTCTACAAGTGGTTATTATCATACCTTATTTCCATACCTATTAGCATACAATGAATGTGAAGCTTATGTACCTATAACTACAGTTAAAGAATACTATTTATAGTGAGCCAAGTTAAAAATAAGTTTGAAGAAGCAGACAAAATGTGTTCCTGCAATGAAATCTACAGGCCTCTTTTCATGAATATATAAACCTCTTATGTGTATTAGAAATTAGGGCTTAAACAAATGGACACATGGAAAGTTAACATTTATGTCTTTCAAAGATCAGAAAAGCTTATATTTGTAGGTCTGAGCATAAAAACCCACTTTACCTGTAGCAAGTTCTTCATTGTTGTAGTTGCTGAAGATTTTTTTCTGATTCCACAGAACTCCCCTGAACACAATACTTTCAGAGCTTTGCTCTATGAACAAAAGCAAACTCCCATCAGAAAAAAATATGCAAAGAAAATATAGTCATTCAATGGTGCTTTATGCTTTCTGTTTATTACTGCACCAATTGTTAGTACAAGTTAAAATTTCCTGGAGACTGCAGAATAAGAAGTTAAGGTGAATGTACAGGCAAAACTTTTTCTTATGGATAGTTATGGATAGAACAGGGAAATGTTAAAATCCCTGCCAGGTCTATTTTTTTTTTACTGTTTGTGTACCATTGGGGACATTTCCCATAAGTTTCTGTATCAGAGATGTAACAAAAAGTGAGGGGAGTTTCTCCCTTAGATAGGTGTCCCTAAAACAGATGACCCCATTGGAAGGTTTTTTCTTATTTTTTGATCTGAGGACAACTCTATAATGTTGGATTTTCCATTGCTTTTTCTTTTAGTGATACTGGTCACAAGTACAAATAGAGGAGTGACTCTCCCCAATAAAAAAACACTGACAGCAATGTAAAAAGGTGTTTACACCTTCCACACTCTAGCCAAAGCCAACATAGAAAGGTATTACCTAGAGACACACTTTTATGTAAAAACTTTTAAATATGACAGCACCTCTAATGCCCCCTTTTACATTCCTATGAGCTCTCATCAACTGTTATTCCTCCCTCCGCACACCTACTCCAATACTTTTCCTGGTCCCTTCTTCCCCCTGAGTCCTTCTATACTTTCCCAACCTTCCCATTATGAGATAGTAATTATGACCTGGACCAAGACTATATAGTCTGGATACACTCATTGCACTCCAGTTCTTAGTCATATGTTTACTTGACAACCAAGCTGTATAAAACATGCAGCTCAGCTAATTTTTGTCTTATTTTTGGTACTTACTGCCCAATACGGTTCCTACCCTATAATATCACGATTGAAAATCAGACAGTACCTGGGAAACCTGCCTGACAGCAGACAGGATTTCAGTTATATGTTTGATAACCTTGTTGATGCCCAATGGCAATATGTCCTAGAGATTGACTAATAATTTGTACAGTATGTCCATGTGTGTTCAATATATAAGGTCATAGACTTAATTCTTCACTGATGTATACACCTTGAGCATCTTCTTGCAAGATGATTTGTAACCTTCCTTGCTGCCTACTGTTAATAAAAAAAATCTATAAAAAATATTGCAGATATGTAAAGACAGATAATATCTAAAAATGTATGGTTTATCACAGACCAACAAATTGTAGTTGTCAGGGAGTAAAAAGGACACAAGAAATTGTGCAAAGCCTTTAAGTTGCGCAAACAGACTGTGTTGATTGCTTATAAGATAATATAAAAGATATACATTACTCTTAGTTATACCATACAAGACAGGTATATTTAAAGTAGTTCTAAAGGCAGGACATTTTTACCTTAATGCATTCTCTGCATCAAGGTAAAAAGTCCCAGTAATTGTATCTCCCCCTTCACCTCCCTAAATATTTACCAGTGTTGTGCTCAGATGCCGGTCTTCTCTTCCCTCTTTCTGTTCCTAGTACACCACACTGAGAGCAGTAGGAGCCATCGACTCCTGCTAAAGTCAGTCAAATCTGGTGAGCAGAGAACAGGATCAAGCTATGTTGTGTGTGTCTATGGATGCATGCAGCCCAGCTTGGGATGGAGCCTGCATGTCTGCCTCCATGAGAAGTGGCTTATTATGGGGGCAGACACAGAAGAGGAGGAGCAGAGAGCACTAGCAGGGGACCCCAGAAGAGGCGGTTCTGGGCCATGCTGTGCAATAAGATTACACAGAGCAGGTAAGTATAACAAGTTTGTTATTTTAGGAAAAAATAGCTTTACAATCGCTTTAACATTTTCAGAAAGGCCAAATGGTACAGAAGTCCTAAGCAAAATAAAAAGCAAAGACATCAAATTAAGAAAAAAATTAAAACTCAATCACAATATTAAAACTATTCATCAACTTTTAAAAAGATAACTATAAATGTAAACTTGGCTTAGATGTAGTTGTTAAAACAAAATAAAGAACTTATGAAACACCTGTGCTCAGTGACTGAAATTATTAAATACGTAAAAAGGTTAGCCACTGTGTGTAACACTATGTGTGCTTACATAAAGTTTCATCCTTAATCACAGTGCTTTAAACTAACAACCAACAATTGTGCAAAATACTAAATTACAGGTACCAAATTATTAAATATATAATATCTGATGTAATGCAACTTTAAATAAAAGTGCCCATTAATTAATAACGTCCTTCAAGTATTGCTTGCAGCTATCCTTTATCTTGTGCATTACAGTTCAAAAATGTCTCCGTGCAAACTGTGCAAACCAAACGCTGTTAATCATAAAGTGTCCTTCAAAAAGTGCACTCATGTTGAGCAATGAGCCACTGCCACATGCGAAAGCTCACCGGACATAATTCACCCCAGCTAGAGTAGGTCGATCAGCGTTTTCCCCCAAGGGGTAAATCTTCCAAGGTACCACCATAAAACAGAGTAGGTAAAGGGCTTCAATAGTTTTAAAAAAAAACATTTTTATTTAGGAGACGGACATATAGAACTTAAAATGCATCAAAAGATATCATGCTCACATTTGACTGTGCATTCCGCCCTGCACCCAGGTTATGCAGCGTTTGTATCATACAAAACTCACTTCACTGTGACAAGCGCACTTTTAGTGCCTCCAGTTACTCAGACCTCTCACCACAAGCGGGTGTCTCCAACGGACCAATCTTTCTTCCTGTAACCCCGTCTTGACGTACGTTTAGCCGTACTGATGTCATCAGGAGCCGATACAGAAAGTGTTACTCGTATCTCTCCTTTAAAGTGCTATTTTAACCCTTTAAATACTTGTATACCGCTTTTATTATTACACACCTTTTTAAAATCACTTAATCACAGATGACAACTCCTCTCTATTCATAGATGGTTATGCTCTCTTCTTAGAGACTACTAATTGATTTCTCAGTGTTTCCTAGTTTATTACTAAACTGATCTGGTCTTAAATCTTAGATCTTCAAATAACCATATGTGTCAATATATGGTGTCTTTTATTAATTTAAATATTTTTAGATCTTTTTCTTACCATATATGAAGAGTGAGACAGCTGTTTCCCCAGTGCCCATATAAAATGTAACCATGGTAGAAAATACATCAAATAAAAATAAAAGTAAGCTCTAAGAGCAGGGCCCTCTGATTCCTCCTGTATTGAAATGTATTGTAACTGCACTGTCTGCCCTCACGTTGTAAAGCACTGGGCAAACTGTTGGCGCTATATAAATCCTGTATTATAATAATACAAATAGAATAAATATAATCTTAAAAATGTTCAATAAAGCAGTTTAAATCAATATCTATATGAAGGCCCACTGGTGTCAGTGTATCAATTGTATATAACCACTTAGTTTCATTTTAAGAGACTTTTCGCTTTTTATTTTGCCCTCTCCAATGGCCTTCAATTTTACTGATACCATAACATTTTAACTGGCTTGCATCTTTTCCATGGCATTCTCTAAAGTGTCTAAATACACTATGATTTGTATACCCATTTTTTATGTTATTCATATCCTCCCCAATTCTTTTGCCTAACTCTCTTGTTGTCCTGCCCACATACTGTAGCTGGCATGGACACTCCAGCACGTAGGTGAAATGTGGGCTTTTAATTGATATGAATGCTTTTATTTCAAATGTTCTTTTATTACTGAGGGATTGAAAGTGTGCAGTTTTCCTATCTTTAAATTTACTTGTTCTACATGCCACACACTATGAGCATCTGAAAAATCCTTTAAAAGGCACACCCTACTTTTGATGGATTTATCACATTTTTAACAATCATATTGCTCTTTAACCCTCCTGTAAATGAACCTAGGCTGAATAGGTATCTCTTTATTCAATATTTTATCCTTTAACAAAATGGACCAGTAATTTTTATTATAATTGTTTCTACTTTTCTATAGTCTCTATTAAACTCAGTGGCAAATGTGTATTCCATAGATTCATTTTTATTTATGTCCTGATTCTCTATTTTCCTTCGCCTATTTGGTCTCTATCCATCTTACTCTTTTGTACGCATCAATACCTCTTTTTTATATCCTTTTTTTAATGAATGTTTCTATTAAATTATTACTCTGCTCCTCAAAGTATTTCACCAAATTACAGAATACACAGAGAGGAGATTTTTTTCAGGTGGGAGTATCCTGAAAGACCCCTGAAAGAACAATGGGATCACCAAAGAGACACATATCACCAGTATTATCAACACAGGGATGATTCAGGAGATAGAGAGGATGGGGATGGAAAAATTATGCTTTTATACATACAGGCTTGTGGAATGCATTTATTTTTAACCCCAATAATTTTATATGTGCATTGGGGATACAGCCAGCACACTATCTATATATGGCAAGAAAAATATCTACAACTATTTAAATAATAAAAGAGACCATACACTGACATACATGGTTAGTTGAAGATCAGATTGTTCGATTAATGACCAGATCGTATTAGTAATAAAGAAGGAAACACTGAGAAATCAATTAGTATTCTCTAAGAAGAGAGCATTACCATCAATGAATGGAGAGGGATAGTCATCTGTGATTAAGTGATTTTAAAAAGGTATGTAATAGTACAGTAAAAGTGGTAAAGGGTTAAAATGGCACTTTAAAGGAGAGATAGGAGAAACTAAGGATTATTTGAATAATGAATAAAGAACCTCGATCAACTTCCAGACAAATTCAAGCTGACCTTCAGGCACAGGGTACAACTACGTGTACCCTGTGCCTGAATATGACTGTATATTGCTGGAAAACGTGATTAAGAGTGGATGTACATCATAGGATTTTAAAATAAATTGTCAAAATGTGTCTTTATTTACTGTTTCCTTTTTATGTGAATTACTCATTCACAGAGTGGGGTGGTGGTATCTCTGGAACCCCCACCCCCTGTCCCCAGTATCCCACAACCACTGTACCACAGTAGTGGGGAAAAGGCCCTTGTCCTCATCTACTTGATTGGTGGATGGAAGAAAAACAAGCAGGGAAAAGAGAAATTTTGAGCTTACCTGTAAATTCTATATTTTGGAGTACAGTGCAGGATATTCACAGACCCTGAGTTAGGTTTGAACCTTCAAGTGATTGGACTCTTTGAAGTCCTTTGAACCTGTCATAAGGGGTTAATTGCACAACTACTCACTGGGACCAGAGATGGTTCAGGGCATTTTGCAAATCTGTCTGTTTTTGAACAGTTTTTGGTTGAATGAGAGAGTAGAAAGCAGTAAGGAAGCAAAGTTTTGAACTCTATTTTGTACCATATTGAAACTACAGGTCTGTGAGAGAGAGGCGGACTGTAAAAGATGCCCCTCCCACTCTTAGGAGTGGGAGGGGGCATCACTAGGTAGAAGGCTTTGTAGAAGACTTGCTGGGCTTTGTGAACCAGGTCTTGCCCAAAAGTAAGGGCTGAACTTAGGATTGGAAGTTGAAGCATGGGTAGAGCAATTAGGTGCTCAATGTGTTTCAGGGATAGAGGCTCCTGAGTAGGGGGGTTTGGGGATCTTTTGCTGTGGAATTAAATCCCTCTCTCTTGTGACATCTTTTATGAATTGGTCAAGTGCCTCCCCAAATATTCTCTTTGAAAAGGCATGCATGTGGGGCATCTTTTACAGGCAGCTTCCGCTGTCCAGGCTTTTAGCCACCAGATTCTGCACATGTGAATGAAGATTAGGGCCATTCTGGAAATTTGTCTTATGACATGTTCTAGGACATCCACACAAAAAAAGCAAAACAGAAGGTAATTGCTCTGTTAAAGCTCAATCCTGAAAAACAGGGTCATGTTGGTTGTTCATTGCCCTAGTCCAATTAGATGCAGTTTGACATACTGAAATTGCAGTGAGTGTGGGTTGCAGGGCTGGGCCTTTGAGAAAGTCTCAAGCTTTCTATCTGCAGAATATTAGAAGGAAGGAACATCTTTAATAGATACAGTGAAAAGAAAAAGATGTGGTGCTGCAAAAGAGTTCACAACAGGAAATGAAAATATATTGTAGTTGTCCCAATTATATAGTAATATATAAGTATTAATACACATAATTAGTATTAATACAGAAACACAGTGTTATCCTTCTCACTATACTGGATGATCTGGACACCTCTCAGAAAGGCCAAGCAGGAGAAGTGGGCAAGAACACAGCAGGCAACATATTTCTGGGCATAACGCCCTTTGTCAAGCCTGTCATTTGCCCTGTGGAATAAAACTATATACTGCTGCTACAGCTTCTATTGGTTGCACCTAATTATAAACCCAATGAATAATGTGCACTGGAGGATAAAACAGCTTGACCAATTCAATCTTAAAATAGTCACAATGTAATATAAAGACTAAAATATTTCTAAGGGTGGCTATAAATAGTACACTTTGATTGTACAAACCCGGTAAAATCCCATTAAAACTACCATTATGAGATTGGCAAAACTGGGTGCAAATATTGGTCCCATAGCTGTACTTTTTATTTGTTTGTAATACTGATTATCAAACAAAAATAAATTATGGTTGAGACAGAATTCTGTACAATCAAAATTAAAATTGGCCTGCTTATGGTAAAGATCTGAACTAATAGAGAACTGCCTTTCACCTGATCTTCACCATAGCTAATATGTGAAGCTATTTCCTTGTCAGGTACTCACAAGATAGAATACAGAATATAAGGTAAACTTGTCTTTTGGGGTCTGGGTACAGCTCTCATAGTTTATCGAGGTTGTGCTGATCTGAATGCACTGCTTTTATTTGTGGCTTTAGATGAAAGTGTGGATTTAACCACTTCCCGCCAGGCCTATAGAAATATGATGGCCGAGCAAGCCTCTCATCCCTCCGGGGCGTCATATGACGTTCTTCTCTTATCGCACATTGCATGTGCCTGCAGGGCCACACTGTGGCAAGATCGGTCACTGGCGTGTACCTCGGACACGGCCGATGACAGATCTGTGTACCGGCTCTGTTGCCAGTACCATGTGACCTGCTGTGACCAATCACGTCCTGCCACATGACAGTTGTATACAATGGATGGCTTCCTTTCATGCCATCCATTGAATACAAGTGTGTCTAGCTGTGAATGGTCACAGTGATTACATGCACAGGCAGGGCCAATCACAGTCCATCTGTGTCATGTGGTTAGCTGTGGCCAATTACAGCTAATCACAACAAAAAACCTGAATGAATTGATTTCATTCAGTTAAATGCTTGCTTATAGCAAATAAATTATTTGCTATAAGCAATCAAATTGTGTCTGTCACTAGTCAGTGTCCCTGATGACTGCCATACCAGTTATATGATGACACTGTACTGCACTGGTGACAGCATTTAAAAAAACATTGTGAAAATAATTTTTTTAATTTCCTCATGTTCCAAAAAATTATGACAAAAAATTACAACTTAAAAAAACTTGCCATGCCTCTTTTGAAATACGTCAGACTGTCTACTTAGATTGGCTGTCAGTACTTCAGGATTGATCAATTTTCAGATATATCCCATAGTTTGTGAACTATGCTATAATTTTCCTACAGACTAAGTAATAAATACTGATTTGGGTTATTTTCACCAAAGACATGTAGCAGAATACATCTTGGCCTAAATTTATAAAGAACAATTATTTATTTGCAAACTTTTATAACAGAAACAAAGAAAAACGTGTTTTTTTTTCAAAATTTTCGGTCTTTTTTTGTTAATTTAGCAGAAAATAAAAACCCCAGTGGTGAATAAATACCATAAAAGAAATCTCTAGTTGTGTGAACAAAATTATAAAAATTTAGTTTGGGTACAGTGTTGCATGACTGCGCAATTGTCATTCAAAGTGTGAGAGCACTGAAACCTGAAAATTGGCCTGGGCAGGAAGGGGGTAAAAGTGCCCGGAGTTGAAGTGGTTAATTGAAGCATCTGAAGATAAAATAATGAAGGGAAATAAAATAATAAAGTAGCTAAACTAAGGGTGATTTCTTCGTGACAGAGAAGAGGTCCATCACCTTTGGATACTAGCACAAAATTTAGGATTCATGGATTGGGATAGAAAAATTGACTTCAATGGATTTGGATTAACAATCAAAACTCGGAGGTTTAACGGAGGAGGAGGTTCTATAAACCTCTTGTGAACCAAACATAATTACGTTTGGCTCATTCCTACTAGTAACTCTCCATTCCAAAGTCATCTTCTTACCTAAAATTCACCCTCAACTATTTTTTTAATAAACTTAGTTGTTCATGAATAAACATGAAAAAGCTCCACCACAGGGCTTCTAGTTCATAAAACCAGTACTCTCTATGCTGTCTCTAGCTCAGCTCTCCACAAGCCCCATACCTGCAATGAGTGGATATGTTCTATGTTCTCCCCACCCATCCCCACCCTCAGCCCTAGATTGATAGACTGCTGTTATGCGTGCCTAGAATGGGGATATGATATAGGCGACCTAACAGATCCTGCCTCCAATCCTGCCCAGCTTCAATGCTTGATGAAAGGTGATGATGTTAAAAAATGTATTGAAATGTTTTCTCTGCTATAGTTTCTTTACTTCCTTCTGTTTGTGATTGTGACGGGGGTGTAGGTGGGACAGAACACATGCGTAGAGCAGTGGGACACACAAGGCTTTTATGGAGTGGGTTGGAGGGCACACGATGAGTATAGCAAGGTTCTGGCAAAACAAAAGTTAAGTCCGTACCACAGGGTGGGACACATGACAAGGATCACCGAGTCCTGGTAGGCAACATAGGGGGATTAGTCTATAGCACCGTCTGGGCCCACAACAGGGAGGCAGACTCTGGCAGGCAATGGGTTAAGTCCAAGTGGCACACAATAGCGTGGCAGACTGGCAGACAATGGGTTAAGTCCGAGTGGCACACAACAGGGCGGCAGACTGGCAGGCAATGAGTTAAGTCTGAGTGGCACACAACAGAGAGGCAGACTGGCAGACAATGGGTTAAGTCCAAACGGGCCCACAACAGGGAGACAGGCTCTGGAAGGCAATGGGTTAAGTCCAGATGGGTACACAATGGGGAGGCAGGGCAGAGAGGGTTAAGTCCTTGGCACATGATAGCAGTTCAGGGACTCACCAGCCAGCAGTGGCCTTAGCAGAGGAAGTCTAGGCAGATAGGCACAACTCCTCACGGGTCTTCAGAGGGCCGTGTGTCCTGGCCGCAGCTTCAAGACCACACAGGAAATGTAGAACCAAAAGTCCCAGCAGTGCACAAAACAAAAGCACAGTTCAATGCATCTCCTAGCGATGCCTGCAGCCATCAGTTGCTCTGTCAATCCTGACTCAAGCTCTACCCATTCTCCCCCCCCAGGGACATTATATGGTCCTTTCAATTTGACCAAGCCCTCCGTCACAACACCTCCCCCTTTTTCAAAACATGTACCTGCAAGAGGCCTTAACAGGCCTTGTCCAAGGTACATGTAGCAGTTCCCCAGCAGAGCCATCTAAGTGTTCATATAACTGCTTGTTTTCTGATGGTCAAGGGTGTATCGAAACTTATTCCAGCAGGGCATCATGTGGGTGTAGTTCATGTGGAGTTCTTCCTACGTTTCCTGGGACAATTGGCCTGCATGTGCCCCCTCTGTTTGCAAGTGTAACATTGGGGCTGGTGTGCCCTTCTTGTATCTCTCCACCTGTTTTGAGAACCGCGGGAGGCTCCCTGAAACATTGGACTTTTGGCAGGGGTTACATGAGGCCTTACATAGTTAACAGGGTAAGTCCTTGATAAATGTGTGTTTGGCCTTAATTCTGTTCTAGTCTTCTGCTCCACTTCCAGAGAGTGGCTCTGGGTCACACTCCCCAGAACTTGACAATCAAGTTCTCCAAGATCATTCCCCAGCAGAATGTCAGCAGGTAGGTCTGGCATTACCCCAGCTGAACACAGTTTTTCCCCAAAACCGTAATCCAGATGAACTATAGTTCTCAGGATATGTTTCCTGGCACTCCCCGCTAGTTCAATAGAAAAGCCAGGGTCTTCTTTGATAACTGCAGGATTCAATACACAGGGATCAACAATCGTCAGGAAGGTACCTGTGTCATGGAAACCAGTAATCTTTCTGCCATCTATGGAGACCTCCTGTAAATGCTGCTGCCTCTTCTCGGGGTAGCTTGGAGTAAGTGGACACACTCCTTTAACTCCTTGAGGGGCGTCGGTTGCTGTTGTAAGCATCCATTCACTTTGGAATGGTGAGAGGATCTTTCCTCCTGGAGCCAGCTGCACGTTGTGATCAGAGTGAGGGGTTTGGGTCAGAGGAGGGTGGATGTTCCTTGGGCATCTAGCCTTAAAATGCCGAGTTTGTCCACATTCATAACACCGGCATTCCACAGTGACCCTGGAGGGCTGGGTCATAGATATGGGGGTGGTGGCCACAGGGGTGGTAGGACTTAGATAAGGTGAGGGGGTGACATGGCACTTCAGGGGACAGGCAACACTCAGGGTCCCGGCTGGTTCAGTCACCATTTTTTTCCATTGTGATTTAATTGTAAGCACTTCATCAGCTAGTGCAGTAGCCTTCTCTAGGGTGGCTGGATTTCTCTCCTTCACCCACTCCCTAACCTTTGAGGGACACTTGGCATAAAATTGCTCCTTCAGGAAAGTCTGGATAATACACTCAACAGAGAGGGCCTGTTTGCTCTCCAGCCAGTGTCGACAGGCCTGTGACATTTTGTGAGCATACATCTTTGAAGGAGAGCTCTGAATTGCAGGACAAGTCTCGAAAATGAACCTTGTAGGTTTCCGGGGTCACAGCATAGTATTGAAGCACAGTGTATTTGACCATATCATAGTCTCATTTCCATCGGGAGTCCATTGTTTGGTATGCAGCGGCAGTGCCCCCTTCCAGCAGGCCTACCAGGTGGCGCACCCAGTCCATGCAGGGCACTTCCAGCAATCGGCATAAATGTTCAAAATCTTAGAAAAAACACTCCACATCCCCTGAAAATTGGCTAAAAGTCCTTACGGCTCACCCTTGGTAGGTCAGGCATAAGGGCTCGTGGGCTGAGCAGGGCATTTCGTCCCCTGAGGTCCTGCAGGGTTTTCCTCTCATGAGCTCTCTGGATAGAAGCCCATTTGTCATCCAAGGTGGCTTCGGGACCGAGGATGGTCATCTCCTCCTCATACCAAGTGATCCAAGGACTCCTGGGGCTTGGGCCATCTGACCCAGGAAATCTATGCTCAGGCTGTGGTGCATCCATGTCGTCTGCCTTTTGAAGGCTGGCTTCCTCACAGTGTCCAGTTCATCTTTGGACAGGCCCCATGCAGGTAAGAACTAGTTCTTGAGCCTTTTCTTGCAAACTTGCAACAGTCCATTTCCTGTATTCGCTACCCTGGGTTTGGGGGCTGTTGCTCTCCATCATCCTCTTCAGTGTTCTGATTCCACCGCTGTCAACCAGTTTGTGATGGAGGTGTAGGTGGGACAGAACACACACGGAGAGCAGTGGGACACACAAGGCTTTTATTGAGTGGGTTGGAGGGCACACGATGAGTATAGCAAGGTTCTGGCAAAACAAAAGTTAAGTCCGTACCACAGGGTGGGACACATGACAAGGATCACCAAGTTCTGGTAGACAACAAAGGGGAGTTAGTCCATAGCACCGTCTGGGCCCACAACAGGGAGGTAGACTCTGGCAGGCAATGGGTAAGTCAGAGTGGCACACAACAGGGTGGCAGACTGGCAGGCAATGGGTTAAGTCCGATTGGCACACAAGCCCCTGGTGCCAACACGTCTGGCTTTTCACAGCCACCAGACACCATACTGACTGTGCGCTCTGCTGAGATCAGCCTCATCTCCCACCCCCTGCGAGGCACAGGAAACCCCAGATTTAACTAAGCAGACAAGCTAACTGTTTGACACACTTGTTGATTTCAACAAACAACACAAAAATAAAATAATATTTCAGCTCTCCATCACAGTGATATACTAGAAAGGCAAGTTTATGGCAAAATAATGCTGAGTCTGGAGTTCAACTTTAATGGAAAAAAGTCTTGCTGAAATGGCATTCAAAAGAAATATTCTCTTTGCTCTGTACTAGAGCAAGGCTGGTCTTGGAGATAAACTGTTCACTACTGCTTAAAAAAACCTAAAAGATATGTAACTATTCAGGAATTAAGGCGTTAAAAAAATCAATGGTGATGCTGTTAGCTACATTTACTTGTCTGCGTCTGTGTTAAAGAATGTGTTTCTGGCTGAATTAACCTAGGCCTGGTTATTCAATTGAGGTTAATTAAGCATTTTACATCAATTAACTGAGACCAATTTAATTCAACAAGAAAAATCAAATGTATATATAAGACAGGCAATTGTCTTGCTAATTAAATGATCAAACCAGCATTTTGCTGTTTTATACAGTTGGACTGGATAATAGATTGTGAATACCAATGTTTCAATAAAAAAAATGTTATTTCATTATTTTAAGATGAACAGAATTATACTTGGATGGATTGGATAAACTTGCTTTGAACTGAACCTGTACTCCATTTCAAACGTTTAAAGTCATGCAAACAAGATGCTTGCCATAAAATCCCAACTTCACTTTTTCTTTCCCTCATACCTTAAGTCTCACTGATGCTTACTTTTGCCCTTATGCATACCATTTTTCCTGCAGAATTAAGTACTGTCCATTGATGTTATGAGCCCTTTCATATCTCCTCTGGCAGCTCTGTGCAGTTCTTCCATGATAACATAGAACTTACATATTGACATGTGAGCACCTGTCCAGGAGTACCATACTTGAGCTGGTGTGATGATGTACCCCAGGGGGAGTGTCCATGATGGCTAGATCTCACAGTAAGTTTGTTGGATAATGCTAGTTGTCATTCAAACCTGGAAGAAGAGAAACAGCCTGGACCAGGAGTAGTGATTTTGTGGGGGGCAGTGCTGGAGAGAAAGTGAGTATTGTAGTCAGAGCTGTTTGTGTACTAGTATTGTTTAATTTTAAGTAAATACGATGGGGTTTCAACTTTATGAGACTTTCTAAATGGAAACTCACCTAATGCCCTGCCAGGTGCCATCAGTGAGGACACTATCACTGGCTGTGAGATTGTAAAAGGCAGAACTTAGATTTTATTTGAAACAAAATGTGAGAAAGGCACAGAGTAGGGTTTTTTTTAGGAATATAAAGATAGTAGCAAGCTTCTTGTGGGGGGCTGCTCTTAGACACATTTTAAAACCAATAAATAGACTGTAAGTTTTCTTTAAAGAAAATGAAAAAGGTTTTCACAGTTTTAGATATATTTTAAAATGTGATCAGCTTAAATTAATACATTTGCTGTGCAGATTTGCAACAATTCAAATGTAATCTAAATGTATTATTTACAAATAGGTTGATGTTCATCAATGGACATGTGAATTCTATACAGTAATCCCGCACAACTGATTTAATTAATAATTTTTAGGTGCGTACACATGTATTCCAGAAATAAAAACTAGGGCTTGACTCTATTACACACACCATTGTGAAAAAGACATATTAAGGCAGTTGCATGGTTTATTATTATTTAACATTTTTTTTATCAGGGTATTTTTTCAAACACCAGTAACTTGCTGACAAGTTACCTGTTACACAACATTTTGAGGAAATGGGAAATTTCCCATCAATCTTGTTCCAGGATTTTCTAGATTGCATGTCTTAGAGCGATTTGGGAATGGAAATCTTAGAAAAACAACTGTACATTTCCCATTGTCATACTTACTTTATTTATTTATTTAATATTTGATTAACATTGCCACTCATTCTTCTTCTAGGTTGCAACACCATCAGTCCTGCTTTAGATCCAGATGCCATAGGTCGCCATAGGTCGCCATCTAGATCCAGGCATCACAGGAAAAGTTCTGAATCCTTCTCCTGGCACCGCACTCACCGTACCAGCCCCCCCTGTAATGGGGATGCGGGACTCAGGTCCCATAAGGCAAGTTGCATTGTGAGCCATGCTATGCCCGGATGGTTGGTTAAAAAGTAAGCGGCAACCAGCAGGTGGAGTCTCTGTTTAGACAGGTGGTACAAGAGTCCCTACAGAGCTGGGTACTAGCCACACCCGTAGATCATCAGTCAGTTTGGAGTGCTCCAAAGTATGACCACATGTGTGCCAGAACTTTCCCAGCCAAGTCACCTATTGGTTAGGGCCTCAGACAGTGAGACAGAGGAGAGGATCCCTATGCAGGGTTTCAACTTTGCCCTGGTGCCATCATTGCTGAAGGCAATCACGGAGGCCTTGAAGTGGGAGGAGCCAGTAGAGCCTCCCTTTAAACAGAAAAAAAATTTCAAGCATCTCAAGCATTAAAATTTACCGTTCCTGGAGGAACTAGTGGAGATCACTACAGAGGAATGGAGCAAGGTCGAGCCAAACTAAGCAAGATGGCTCAGCTTTATCCTTTCAAGGGTGAGGAAGTGAAGAATTTAGAGTCGGCCCCTCTAGTCAATTTGGGCTTAATGAGGCTAGTAAAACATGTCACTCTTCCTTGGGAGGATGCAGTATCCTTTAATGATGGCCTGGAGAGGCGAATTGATACTGATTCTAAATGGATTTACGTGATGGTAGGTATGGCCTGAAAGCCAGCTCTGGCCCTCACAGCCATGTACAAAGCAATGGAGATTTGGACGGGTAATGTGGACATGGTTTTGAACAGTGTCTTGGAAGAGGTAGCCAGAAATTCAGCCGTTCGGGAGTTGAAGCTGGTGTCAGTTTTCCTGGGGCCTCAATTGACATCTGATTGGTGGCATGAGTTATGCTCTCCTCAGTTAGAGCCAAGTGTGCATTATGGCTTTGGCCATAGCTAGCTGATCCCACCTCTAAGCCTCTTTTTGAAGAATACTCAGTTTTCAGCAACAAACTAGACAGCGCTATAGCCCGGGCCACATGTAGCTTCTTGCCCCAGGACCAGCATCTGCTAGACCAGAAGAGGGCACAGCCCAGAAGAGTTTGGAATGCACAAGAGACACATGCCTTTACAGATTGGGTTGGGAATTTAACCCTTTGAGGACCAAGGGACGTATTTGTCCCATGTTTTTAATTGCGTGTATCATCTGATTAAGAACTTAAAACTCTTTTTTTTTTTTTGGTTTGAGTCAAAATATTAGTTCTTATCAACAAACAACAAATGGATCTAGCTTTTTTCCAATTATTTCATGAAATGGCTTAGTTACAGCAACTGAAGTGTACGAACTTTAAAAACAAAAAAATTGATTCTTTTGGCGTTTCAAAATCTTATGGTCCTCAAAGGGTTAAGAGGAGCTAGGGGAGAAGTCAGTCATCTTTTTAGAAGTCATCTAAAAGTTTTACCTCGGGTGGCCAGGAGGCTACGAATTCCTTTTGAGATTGGGCCGGCTCAGGCAGGCCAAGTGGGGTCAAATCTTCTTTGCTTTTGGCATGTCTGGGGGGGCTTAATCCTGGACTATTGGACCATCAAAATGGTCTCTTATGCGCACACTTAGTCATTCAGGAGCTCTCTTCATTTCAGGTTCATTCCCACAGCCCTACCACACTCCGAGTGAAAGAAGCAAACACTCCTATCTTATGTAGATTCGCTGGTAGCACAATGCCGGTTCAGGTATGCAAGAAGTTTCAGGGCATGTACTTGTTCCTCTTCATGGCCCTGAATAAAAACGGCTTACAGAGGACTGTCATAGTCCTTACACATCTGAACACATTCATCAGAAACAAAAATTCAAAATGGAGTCACTGTTCACAATTCAACAAGCATTTCAGCCAGACAATTGGCTCATGTCCATAGACCTGAGGGACGCTTACATTCATGTGCCTATAGCGGAATATTTTTAGAAGTTACTTCAGTATGCTATAGGTCAGGTCCATCTCCAGTTCACCTGTCTCCTTTTAGGCTTTCAACATCACCTCACATGTTTTCAAAGGTCTTATTGGCTGTTTTGACCCTGATCAGAACAATAAGCATATGCCTGCACCATTACATAGATGACCTTTTTTGCTCTCCCAGGACAGGGAGCAGGTGCTGGAACACAGAGCTCAAGTCATCTTGACACTTCTTGAATTCAACTGGCTGTTGAACCTGGAGAAGAGCCACCTGGAGCCCACTCAGTCCCTGGTGTTCCTTGGGGCGCAATTTGACACAGTCAGGGGTACCATTTCCTTGCCCCTAGAGAAGACCCCAGTGATCCAAAGCAGGATACTACTGGCCCTGTCCTCCTCACATCTTCAAGCCTTTCAGTGCCTAAAGAGCATTGGCATCATGGTGGCCACAGCACCTATGGTGAAATGGACGCAGTGGAGAATGCAAACTTTCCAGAAAGGTTTTCTCCAACAGTGGAGTCCAGAAAGCAGGGACCAGGTTATTTATATAACCTCGACTATGAGGGAAAGTCTTCTCTGGTGGCTGAAATGGAAAAATCTACTCAACTGCCACTTTATTGCTCCCAACGCCTGGGTCACATTCACATATTTCTATCCGTAGTCCAATTAGACAACAATGAGTGGTCTCTCCATCTGGGAGTCTTCAATTGGATTCTGACCCCGTGAATCAAACCAGAAGTCAACCTGTTTGCCTTTCCAAGCAACAGCCAACTAGAGAATTATTACACGAGGTGTTGCTATCCCCAGGCCTTTGGTATAGATGCCCGGATGGATCAGTGGAGGTTTTGTAGGGATTACTCAGGGCAAAAGAGGAGAAAATAGTGGCAGTAATTCAACATTGGTCAAACAGGAAATTGTTCCCTTGCTGACGCAGCTCAGCTTTTAGGATCCAGTTTCTCTGCCTCTCAGACCGGACCTTTGGTCACAGGGGGCAACTCTACACCCTTGTCCTGGACCAGACACTCTCTTGTCCACCATTTCTTCAGAGGCACTGTAAGATCTCAGAGAATGCCAAAATTCCCCAAGTGGGACCTTCCTCTTGTCCTCAATTTTTCTGTTAGAAGGTGGGATGATGTATACAAAGCTGATCTCAATTAGAGAGCTTTCCCTCAAGTCTGCCTTTCCCATGGCCATCACTTCTGCAAAAAGCAATTGCACAGCAGAGCAATACAAAGCAGCTTGTCTCCCTAGTAAAACACACATAGCACATAATGTAAAACACAACACCACACATAGTTAACCCTTTGATCACCCCAGATGTTAACCCCTTCCTGCCCAGTGTCATTAGTACAGTGTCAGTGCTTTTTATTAGCACTGATCATTGTATTAGTGTCACTGGGGATGTCAGTGGCAGTTAGTCAGTTCCCATCCAGTGTCAGAATGCCTGCCACAGTGCCGCATTCCTACTATAAGCCGCTGATCACCACCATTACTGGTATAGAAAGATAAATTCCAGTATATATACCGCCATTTGTAGACGCTATAACTTTCATGTAAACCAATTCATTTATATGTATTGGGATTATTTTAAGCAAATAAATGCAGCAGAATACATTTTGAATACAGATCTGATCATCGATAAGATTCATCGTCTTCCAAATCCCTTTTATCTTCCAGAATAATTCCACCACGTGATGTCCTGATGAGGATCCATTTTTTTCCACATCAAAGGAAAAATCATGGATGCAACCTGCAAGCCTCAAAACTTACCTTCTCAGTTTACCTCTATCCAGCTCTTTACAGATCTGTCTAAGCATACCATGAAACTCAGGAAAAATCTGCTCCTAATTAAAAAGGTGCTATGTAATCATAAGATCATCTACCAGCCAAATTGATTGTCATCAGAAATGTTAGGACTACTACAATCAACAATTTAGCGGAAGGATTAAAACATCCTAGAGAATGGGACATTCTGTCGGAAATTGAACACCAACATCCTCCTGGACTAAATTCAGAATGCAACCTGGTTACTCACAAACACCAAACTAAAACATTGACTCTATAGTCGTATTTTTTCCTGCAACTTCCACATATACACAAAATTAAAATCCTAAGCAGGGCACCGAGTGTTCTACCTGCACCTGATGATCACTAAAAGTAGAGCCACTCATCTTGTTCTTACCCCATGAATGCTATGCAATTTTTTATCAGTTTTTCTATTTTTATCAGTTTGTTATTTGTTTAAATATTTTTTCCCTTTTCTCTCACTGTGTAATTCCCAACAGTCTAAATGATATAAAGTTTTTTTACCAGCCTAGCGGCCTCTTGTTTGAGCCCCGATCAATGTCACTTAGTACACTTTCTTTATGGGTCTAAAACTTATCTCAATTAACGTTAACGGATTGAACCATCCTGCTAAATGAACAAACATGCAGAAATATGATAAATGTAGTATAATCTGTGTCCAAGAGACTCATTTTATAGATTGGGCTCCACCTAACTGCACACATAAAAGTTTTCCACATGTTTATACAGCTAACACTTCTGAAAAAAAGGAGCAGTACTCAGTACTATCAGAAATACACTAAACTTTGCTTTACACAAAAGCATTTTAGATCCTGAGGGTCAATAATTGATTCCTATTTGTATTGTGGATAATATTAAATATACCATTGTGAATTCATATGCACCTAACGCTCACCAAAAACAATAGCAAAAACAGTTGATCTCCAATAGTCGTTCTGGCTCTCTTATAATATGTGGAGAAATCTAGATTCTATAGTGTCCAAAAAAACCCTCCATCTCTATACCCCTTTCTTGTAAAAATTGACGTATATGATGCCTGGAGGTGTCATCACGCAGGTGAAACAGATTATACCTTCTTTTCTGCTAGACATCATTCATATACTTAAGAATAGACCTCATATTAGTGGACAAATGGCTTTATATTACTACATCCAACATAGGTAATATAACATGGATTGAGCATGCGCCTGTCTCAATCACTATTTCAGATAAGCATTCGTTGAAACTCCATAGTCTTTGGCGCAGAAATTCATCTATTATAAAACCAGGGCTTAAAATTTCAAGTCCTGAGCTACTAGCCAGGCCTTAAGAGTTACTGGCCACCAACAAACACACACAAACAGAGACACCTGTACACACACATACAGAAACATGTACACACATGCATAGAGACACATGTACACACACACACACACACACACACACACACACACACACACACACACATACAGACACATGTATACACACACAGGCACGTACAGACACGCATACACACAGATACATGTATATACACAGAAATACACACGCACAGACACATGTACATACATACACAGACACATGTACATACATACACAGACACGTGTACACACAGACACATGTACGTACATACACACAAACTGACACATTGTGGTGTGATATTGAAAAAAACTCTAGCCTCTACCACAGACTTAAGTGCCATTCTACTAGCAAATGCATGGCAACAAATCTCCACCCATCAGCTATCACCAACAATACAAGCTTCCACTGAGGCTTGGAAATGCTTATGTTCTGTACCTATAGAAACTATCCAAACATACCGTCTTCATATACCTATAACAGCCTTAAAAGCTGTAATGTCTAACATTGATATTTCTAACTGGCAATACAATGGTATATATACAATACAAGAAATTTATATGAAGGAGAAGATAAAACATTTTGAGCTTCTTATAAAAGAATTTAACCTCCTTCCTTCCGCGAATGTATTAGTCGTTACTTATCCAAACATTCAATAAAAACAGTATGTATACACAGAAAATCTTTGCAGTTTTATAGTTTCACTATCCCTAAACCAAAGGGCATAACCCTCTTTTATAATCTTCTTCAGCATAAATTAGAATTCAACAAATATATCCCCTTAATTAAATGGGATAAGCAATGGATGTCTGCGTTCCAAGCAGTATTCTCAGCTACTCAGTGTGTTAACTTACGGGAGCTAACTCCCAAAATCTCCACAAGATGGTATCTAACCCCATATCAACTGGATAAATTCTCAACACAGCATAGTCCTCAATGCTGGAGAGGTTATGGACAAACTGGTACATTATTCCACATATCATGGACATGTAAAAACATTTGAAGCTATTGGCATAGAATTTTCCACATGGTATCAAAAGTCACTGGAATACTAAAACAGCCAGTCCCTTCTTTAGCAATTCTAAATATAAGTATAGATTCATATTCAACTCAATATCGTGTATTGGTGACACACATCCTTTAAGCATCCAGACTTACTATCACTAGACATTGAAAGAATGATTTAACCCCTTCGTTAAAAGGAGTTATCAAATTAGTTCAAACTCATTATACTTATGAAAGATCATTGGCTTACTCAAACAGATTCATTGTGATCCAGGTATATTATGGTTCAAGACGGTCTTGAATATGCAATGATCTTTTTTTTTCTTTTAACCCTTATTTTAACACATAAAAAGTGTAGTTCTTATTTGTGAGGATCCAAAACTGTTTTAAACTTTGTCCTTGACAAGTTTAGAGACAACATACCCTCACTCGTGGAGACTCAGTGAACTGCTTCTCAGTAATCCCTCCATGTTCTTTTTGACCAGCATATGAAGGAAGTTTTTTACACTGAATAATCCAGGGGTTTATTTGGGCAATTCATAGAACCACTGTCAGGGGTTCACTCATACCCAAAGGCAGATTTCCTTATGGACTTCTCCATGAAGCAAGCTCACAGAGAAATTATGAAACAGGAAATCAAATCAGAGGAAGTTTTGGTCCCCATCAAACAATCTAAATCCTCCAAAAACCCAGGTCCTGATGGTGTCATGGCACAAATTTGCTCTACATTTAGTTGAATAATGTATTGGTCTGAGGCAAGGCATGACCCTTTTTAACAATCATCATGAGGCTTGGGAGTATCCAACATCCTGAAAATTATAGGGCTGCCCAACTGACCTAGTTAACTCAAATACTACTTAAAAATCTGATTGTGGAATCATCAAAACTCAGATGGTAAACCCTCACCACTTGAATATCCTCATGTAGATAACACAGAAACAATGCAACGCAATCCAGTGCCCCATGCTTTCCCACGTACTACATTAATGGCTCACCTCTTGCAAAATGTATGCTCTCAAATGCTCAAACACTCCAGATGCTCATCAATAACTCCACCTTTCCACTAGGCCAAAGCTTTATTTTGGTGGTATTTATTCACCACTGGGTTTTTATTTTTTTTTTGCTATATAAATGAAAAAGTCCAAAAATGTTGAAAAAAAGTGATTTTCTTATAAAATTTTGCAAATAAATAATATTTCATCATAAATCTTGGCCAAAATGTATTCAGTTATCTTTTTAGTAAACAAAAATAACCCAAATTAGTTTATAACCAAAAATTATAATTTTTAAAATGTTTTTCTACATTTTTATTTTTTTTTATATTATTATTTATGGGGGTTTTTTACATACTGTCACCCTAGCAGTACAGTGTCACCATGGTGACACTGTACTACTTGTGGTGGGTGAAGAAGATTTTTTTTTTGTTTAAACTGATTGCTTTTACACCCATAAAGGCTGTAAAAGCAATCATTCTCCTTCTCCCTGGCTGCATTCTTGCAGCCATTAAGAAATATTGTGTGAGTTGTGATTGGTCACAGCTTGTCACATGGTACAAGACTGTTGTGAATAGCCTTGTACCATGTGACCTCTGTGATCATTCACAGATTTCACACGTAGTAAGCAATGATGTCAGAAGTGACATCTTGCTTACTACTCTGCATGTGATCACTGATTGGCCAATCAGTGATCACATGATCGGGACCTTGCACAGAAGTCCCGTATGACGATGGGTGTTCCACTGTGTCCGGAGGACACAGCGGGCACCGGATCGTGGTGCTGCACGCTCCCAGGGAGCGCACACAAGCAGGAGGTGGGGTAGCCATTTATAAATGGCTACCCGCCCTTGCACTGCCACCTTCTGACCCTTTATATTCAACGGCTGAACGGGAGGTGGTTAAAAAGGGAATTTTACTCCTGAAGCTGCTTCAGGAAACTGGCCACAGAGAAAGGAGAAGCCTACAGGAGCAAGGGATGAGGTAACCGCTTTTTATCATCACCTTAGTGCAAGGGCAGTTTTTAGATTTCCCAGATCCTTCCCTGCATTTTCTCAGCAGGAAAATTGGGCTGTTGCCAAAAATCTTAGTTCTTAAAGTGGTTTCCAATCATATTATTATCATAACAGCCAAATATTGTGAACACTGTCAACGCTTTTTATTTTTAAATTACTTTGGAAAACAAATTTGTTTGTGTCATCAGGTAGGTGGGTTACATGAAGAGGGTTTAAATTAGATTAATTAGGTAGAACATTTGATCCTTATTAGGGTTAGGTAATATTTTAGATTGGGGCTAAGTAATTATTGGTTGTATAGTTGTTAATTGCTAATTTATTTTATTGAATTATCTATGTTAATAAAATTAACCAACCAATTAATTTGGAAGGTTTTCTGGTATCTTAATTTGTTTGATTAATTGATTAGTGAGGTTGCAGGGATAAAGGTTTAACTCATTTGATTGACAGATATACCTATTTTCTTAATGCCTGTTTTAACATGTTAGGGAACAGATACGCCTACTGCACAAATAAAGATTTTACTGAAATCTGGATGAAATACTGTAATACACATTAAGTAAGGTATTAAAAGTAATAAAGTTAAGTGACTTTATGACTTTTGTAAATTTTTCTAGTGAGTGGAACTCCAAAGCCCTAAAAATTCTTACTCATATGAATAACTTGTCTTTTGAAAGCATTACTGAATGCTGTGGAGAGCAGAACGGTATTGAGGATAAAATGTACAGCACAGTGCATTGATCTTTGTGGTGTGCAGTATGTAACTTTTTGTTGTTTAATTTTTGCTTGCCCATGATTCAATGAGGAAGTCAACAGAGTTTCACCTCATTCACTAAGCCCTGGGGCAAATTCCCTTGCAAAGTGAACAGTTTATTTGCTTAACATCAACTTCAAAATATCAAGGATGAACAACGGGTTAGCCATCTAAATTAACAAGAAAATAAAAATGTTTAATATTTTTTACTCTGCACTTTGGTAAAGTGGATTATGACAGGCAGGAAGGCATACCAAGTGCTGATGTATTGTGTTTCTTTTGTGCAGATTTTTTCCTTTCATTGAGCAAACAGCATCTTAACTTTTCAGCTCAGATGCAGCAATTTCATCTACAGGACCAGTGGTGGGTGAAACCTCTTCATCAAGCCAAGAATCATGAATACCTATCCTGTGTTACCTTCAAAGTCAGAATCCTCAGGGTGGTGGTAACCATGCTAGTTATGCACTGATACCCTTTTTTGCTCAGCGAGTATGAGTAATGTACTTGGTATCAATGCCGATATGAGTACTTTCACGAGTATTTGAAACCGATACTTTGTGGTGCGATTTGTGTCAATAAAAAATGTATGGACCCAAATTACATGCGGTTTCCCCACTGCTTCTGTGTGAACCCAGGCTTGTCATAACCCAGGCTTGTTCACGCAGGAGCAGTGCGAGAAACCTCCCTGCACCGATCCCATACTGTCACAGAAGTAAAAGCTGGGGTTCTCAGTGATTGGTCAGCACCAACATCAAAAGCTGTCCAGCCTGTACTGTCATCCCTGCACTGAGAGGAAAGAAAGCCATGGGGATTTTATATCCCCAGATTTTCCTTCTGTGATGGTATGAGATCGGTGCAGGGAGGTTTTCCGCACCACTCCAGTCAAGCCTGGGTTCAAACAGGAGCAGTGGGAAAACCACATGTGATTTGGACAGGAATTGCATTCCTGTTCAAATTGCATGCTATTCTTTGCGGTGCAATTTGCGTCCATACATTTTATGCTGACGCAAATCGCACTGCAAAGTATTGGTTTCAGGTATCTGAAGCATTTTCATGAGTACAACTACTCGTAAAAATACTGGTATCGGCACTGATAGTGGTGTCGGTGCATCCCTAAACCATGCACATGAAATGGCAAAGAGCAGAAATTCGCAAGGGGAAAATTAATTACTAAAATTATACAGCTATGTGCAACATTAAAAAGCATTTTGTATCATCAGACATGTTGGATATGAACTGCACACAATAAAGGCTGTTTTGTAAAAATACAATTTTGGCTTACCATATCTTGGAGTACAGTACAGGACACAGGCTGGATATTCATAGACCCCAGGTTATAGGATGCTACCTTCAGGTGTTTGGACACTGGCAATCCCTTTGGACCCCTGGGCATACCCCATAACCCACCTGGCGGTATTCCTGAGTGTGGCTCGGGGTTAACTTTCAGTACCAGAAGCGGTAACCCCGAGCTACACTCGGGATTACACTGCAGGGTTGCTCTGGGATCCCTCGAGCACTTACCTTGTCCTGCGGGCCCGCGATGTCCCCCTTGCAGCGTCCCCGGCCATGTCCTCAAGCCGATGCCGGCATCCATCTTCTGGGTTCTGTTCCCTGCGAGCGTTGGTACGTACGGGGGCGAAACGGGTGGGAGATTCAAAAATGTTAAAATTTGACATTCACTGAATACACTAAAATCTGATAGTAAAACATTACTGTATGAAACCATTTCACATTCATTTTGTCTCTAGTGCTTTGTCCTGTGCCCTGCCTGCATTTTTACTGTTCTTTCTGCGTGGAAACTGAGAAAAGTCCATGGCATCCAAAAAGCGTGCCTTTATGTCAAAAGCGGTTTTACACCAGCTAGAGAACAGCGATAGTAAATTAGAACCACTTGCAGAATTGAGTGATAATGATTTGTGGGGAAATTCATCATCAGACACTGAAAACGATTCTGCGACTTTGCTCAGTGATGTGTGAACTTGGCGCTATATTTCAAATTTCAGTGTTTTTGGTTTGATTACATTATTGGATTAAATTTATTATTATTATATTATTATTTTTTATGATCATTTATTATATTATAATTTATGATTTCGTGTTTCAAATTTTATCATACTGGGGATGTTTACTAGACTCTTGTTTGGACAGATTTCAGTGAGTTATTCCTAAGAATTACAGGCCTACAATAAAATAACAACATATTTCCATTGAAAACAATTTACTGCTTTGAGCACAGAAATACTGACATAATCAGACGGCTAGGGAGGTAAAAGACTTAGAATCCCTGCTTGTGAAAAAAACTGAGGAACCAACAGGATATTAGTGTGGGTATGAAACAGCTTTGGGATAGGAAAGATCTGGTGGTCTGTCCGGTTGATAAGGGTGGTGGTGTGGTCGTTTTAGATAAAATTGATTATATGACAGAGGTAGACAAAGCATTGCAAGATACTGATACATATAGGTTACTGGCTAATGACCCACTGGCTGGATACAAGCGCGAACTGAAGGCAAAAAATAGAAAGAATTCTTGTGCCCCCTATATTGTCTCCCAAAAATTCACAAAGATCCCTTACAACCTCCCGCTAGGCCTATAGTCAGTGAGATTGGTTCTCTTAGTTCTAGGATTGGGGAATACATTGATTTTTTTCTCCAGCCACTAGTGTTATCCATTCCTTCTTTTTTAAGAGACACTAAGCAATTGCTCAATAATGTTAAAACTATAACTATTGATCCATCAACATTTCTGGTTACAGAGGATGTAGCCTCGCTGTATAGCAATATAAGGCACACAGATGGTTTAGAGGCTGTGGAGCACTATTTAGAAGGGTCATACGATATTCCCTGCTGCCAAAAAGGGTTTATTATGGAGCTTCTAGATTTGGCCATAAACAATAATTACTTCTGGTTCGATAAGTTTTTTTATCTTCAGACTAGAGACGTAGCCATTGGGGCTAAATTTGCCCCAAGCCTGGCTAATCTTTTCATGGCACAGTGGGAGGAAGACATCATCTACTCCAGAGAATGGCATGAATTGCGCTTCTATCAGAGGTACATTGATAATGTCTTCCTCCTATGGTAAGGGAGTGAAGAATCGTGCAGAACTTTTTCACCACTTTGAATAACAATAACCTTAATATTAAGCTTTCATATGATTATGATCATAAATCGGTTAACTTCCTCGACCTCACCCTTGTTGAAAATGGTATTAGGATCACCACCATATCTTTCTTCAATCCAACAGACAGGAATAGCTATATTCCAGTGGACAGCTGTCACCACCCCTTCTGGCTTCTGAATATTCCTAAAGGCTAGTTTTTAAGGATACGTAGAAACTGTAATAGCTTGGAGGACTTTCACATTCAAGCCAGAAACCTTAAAGATAGATTCCTAGAAAGGGGGTATGATCCACTGCTATTAGAAACAGCTATCCAAGAGGTAACCTGTCTGTATAGGTCCTCCCTATTGGCTGACAAGGAGACAAATAGATCTGGAAAAGTTTGTCCTTTCCCTACCAACTTCTCTGTCCAGCACAGAGAGATAGAAAGGATTTTTAAAAGGAACTGGAGAATTTTGAAAGAGGATCCAGTCTAGGCTGCTTTTCTACTGGATAGGCAAGAGGTGATATTCAGACAAGAACCCCCAATGAGGTAACATTCTTTTCAGAGTTGAAGGGTTTTGTTTTCCCCTGCAACAGATGCATGATCTGCATAGTCAATAATGTGAGTAAAAAGCCCTTGTACCCTTTTGTAGCTTTCTCTACAGGCCGAGAGTACATAATTAATTCATTAATCACTTGCAACAGTAGGTATGTGGTGTACCTTCTGGAGTGTCCGTGCAAAAAACAGTATATTGGCAGGACAACTAGAAGATTGAGAGGTTGCCTGAGAGAGCATCTCTATAACATTAAAAGAGGTTTTAAGGAACATTCTCTCTCTAAGCAGTTTAGGGATTATCACCACAGGGACCCCTACTGTTTGTCATTTATGGGAATAGATCTTGTGCACCCCCATTGGAGGGAAAATAATAAATGCAGAGCAGTATCTAGATTGGAAACAAAGTGGATTCATGAAATGGTACCTTGGCCCCCTTAGGGCATAACGTTGTTATAGACATTAATTGCTCTATCGATAACAGCTAGCCTTTCTGCCAATACTTATTATGCCACCTCCTTAGGGTATCTGAGTACTTATAGTGGTGTCCGATATCCTTTTTGCTCCTCAACTGTGTTATCTTTTTGTTTTTTTTTGTTGATGATGTCTAATGGATATTTAATATGCATTTTTGTCTTTTTATGTTTATATATATATCTGTTTTTATGTATGTTTTTCATGTATGTGCTATCTATTACATGTTAAGACTAGTTTTCATCACAGCCTTGTCTTGCTAGATATTATGCAGCCTGATGTCATCACTAGCGTGCTGTCAGTATATTTCAGCCATATGTATAATTCATTACCCCTATGGGTGTTTATGGCCCCCTTATAGTTTGCATATAATCACATGCCTTGTTCAACTAGATATCATGTAGCCTGGTGTCATCACTAGTGCGCTGTCAGTATATTCTGGCCATATGTAGGATTCAATACCCTAATGGGTATTTTTGGCCCCCTTAGAGTTTGTACACAATCAAAGAGAGCTTTTTTCAGGATCTTTGTCACACAGATCTTTTTGTTTCACCCCTTGATGTGTAGATAATTGGTATCCCACATGTATGTTAGACTCAATTAGCTCTGAATGATGCTCTGTAGATCGTACATCGAGTGATCCTTCCAAGCTCTGGTTTAAGGCTGTTATGAGTCTCTGGTCTACAGCAAAATGGCGCTTGTCCGACCATATGCCTTCAACAAAATGGCGCCGGCTCGGTCATGCGCCCTAGACCTATATAAGGCATCCATTGTCATGGTGTTGGCACTAGGCAGATCCCTTTGAGAACGTGCATGTGCAAGAAACGCATCCGAGAGGAGTCTACATGCTGACGTCACGCCGCCAGGGTCCACATAATGGTCTGGCGGCCATCTTTGTAAGTGTTTTTATTGTTTTATGAGAAAGCCCCACGTTGTTGCTAGCTTTTAAATAAACATACTACACTATATTATGATGTTTCCGGGCTCCGTTTATGAGCTTTGACTCTAGGAGGAATCCTACCCCTGGATAGACTGTTGGCTGGAGATGGATATGGAGCAAGTTTGCCATTAAGTGTCAGTCTGTTCCTTTCTGGTTTGCTGCTGGCTTCTGGAGAGATCCCACCCCTGGATAGACCGCTAACTGGAGATGAATATTGAGTAGAGTTGCCCTTAAGTGTCAGTCCGTTCTATGCTGGTTTGCTACTTGTTTCTGGTGAGTGCATAATGGTGGAAGATTAATGCAGAAGTCACAGAAGTCACTTATACACACTGTATATTTTCTTCGATTGAGCACAACACAATTTTGAGACTAATATTTTTTTCCCTACTTGGGGACTAATATTATTGTGCATCACTTGTACATTTGACATTTCGCATGTTTGATATCTATTCTGGGGTAACACTGGTTTTATTTTAATTCATTCATTTTCTTTAGTGCTGCACATTATTATTATTATTATTATTATTATTATTATTATTTGTTTAGTGGAGATGGAGGGTTTGCCATGTTGTGCTAGCTGCTTCCTTTATTTGTTCCTTGAGCTCACTATTTACTTTTTCACTATACCCCTATAACTCAACTAGCAATATTGAACTTGGAAGCAGAGTGTTCCTTTCGAGACCCTGTTGTCAAAACAAAAAGAAAATATTTTTTTTAATAAAGTCCAAGATTTTCAGATAGACACATCCAAACAATACAGGGAAATTGCTTTAGGATGTTTAAGAGCAGGGCATAAAAAAGAACAATGTCTTCATAAAGGTGGAAGGCTGATACCATAGGAAAAAGCACATATGATCCGGGGAACCCATCCAACCAATGTATGCATAAGGAGATGCCACCCTAGTTGAGGCAAGATGTAACCTAAAAACTACTTAAACAAGAAATATACACTGCTCAAAAAAATTAAAGGAACACTTTGAAAACACATGAGATCACAATGGGGAAAAATAGCAGGCTGGATATCTATACTGATATGGACTGGGTAATGTGTTAGGAACGTAAGAATGTCCCACCATTTGATGGAAATAAAAATGATCAACCTACAGAGAACTGAATTCAAAGACACCCCAAAAATCAAAGTGGAAAAATGACACAGCAGGCTAGTCCATTTTGCTGAAATTTCACTGCAGCAACTCAAAATGGTACTCAGTAGTTTGTATGACCCCCACGTGCTTGTATGCATACCTGACTATGTTGGGGCATGCTCCTAATGAGATGACAGATGGTGTCCTGGGGTATTTCTTTCTAGATCTAGACCAGGGCATCACTGAGCTCCTGGACAGTCTGAGGTACAACCTGGCGGCATCAGATGGACTATCCTAGAGGTGATATCCTAGAGGTGTTCCATTGGATTTAGGTCAGGCGAGCGTGGGGGCCATATAGTGCTATCAATGCCTTCATCCTCCAGGAACCTCCTGCATACTCTCACCACAGGAGGCCAGGCATTGTTGTGCACCAGGAGAAACCCAGGACCCACTGCACCAGCATAGGGTCTGACAGTGGGTCCAAGGATTTCAACCTGATACCTAATGGCAGTCAGGGTGCCATTGTCTAGCCTGAAGAGGTCTGTGTGTCCCTCCATGGATATGCCTCCCCAGACCATCACTGACCCATCACCAAAACGGTCATGCTGAATGATGTTACAGGCAGCTTAACATTCTCCATGGCTTCTCCAGACCCTTTTGCGTCTGTCATATGTGCTCAGGATGAACCTGCTCTCATCTGTGAAAAGCACAGGGTGCCAGTGGCGGACCTGACAATTCTGGTGTTTAATGGCAAATGCTAATTGAGCTGGACAGTGAGCATAGGGCCCACTAGAGGACCTCGGGCCCTCAGGCCACCCTCATGAAGTCTGTTTATGATTGTTTGGGCAGAGACATTCACACCAGTTGCCTGCTAGAGGTCATTTTGTAGGACTCTGGTAGGGCTCATCCTACTCCTCCTTGCACAAAGGAGCAGATACCAGTCCTTCAGATGGGTTAAGGACCTTCTATCGCCCTGTCCAGCTCTTCTAGAGTAACTGCCTGTCTCCTGGAATCTCCTCCATGCTCTTGAGACTGTGCTGGGAGAAACAGCAAATCTTCTGACAATGGCATGTATTGATGTGCCATCCTGGAGGAGTTGGACTGCCTGTGTAACCTCTGTAGGGTCCAGGTATCGCCTCATTCTACCAGTAGTGACACTGACCCTAGCCAAATGCAAAACTAGTGAAAAACAGTCAGAAAAGATGAGAAGGGAAAAAAATGTCAGTGGCCTTCACCTGTAAAACCATTCCTGTTTTGGAGGTCGCCTCATTGTTGCCCATCTAGTGCACCTGTTGTTAATTTCATTAATCAGCTGAAACTGGTAAACAAACCCCTCTGCTACTTAAGTGACCAGATCAATATCCCAGGAGTTTAATTGACTTGATGCTATACTCTGATTAAAAAGTGTTCCTTTAATTTTTTTGAGCAGTGTAGTAAAACATGCATTGCAGGTGCATAGGAATTTAAATGGAATACAAAAATACCAGATATGCTCTTTTGTAAACTGCTCCACAAGTTTTGTGGTCTATCAGATCTTATGCCCATGTAGAAAAATCTATGTAGGAAAAACAAGAAGAGAATTCTGCAAAAGAATGGGCAAACATCTGACTAGTATAGCTACCAACGATGATAAATCAACAGTAGCGATACATTTCAGTGATGTACATGGAGGATCCATTCAGGGATTCAGGTGCCTTGTTATTTATAAATTGCAGTTGTCTATGGGAAGGGGAAACAGAGATAAGATACTTCTATGAAAGGAAGCAAAATAAATTTTTACTTTGGACTCTATGGGGGTGATTTACTAAAAGTGGAGAGTGCAAAATCTGGTGCAGCTCTACATAGAAACCAATCAGCTTCCAGGTTTTATTGTCAAACCTCAATTGAACAAGCTAAAGTTAGAAGCTGATTGACTACCATGCACAGTTGCACCAGATTTTGCACTCTCCAGTTTTAGTAAATCAACCCCTATGCGTCTTAATGGGCTCATTAGCGAATTGTCCCTACGGTGCTTCCTGTAAAGTGGTCTATTTCCACTGTGAAGAGGTCTACTTCTTTCTAGCTGCCATTGCTATTGACAGCGTAATATTTAGTAGATGTGAATGTTCTCTTTTCCCCTTCTTGTATATAGATATATAGGATATAATGGCTTATGCAAAACAGTGCTGAAAATCTTTATGATTATTTCAGCTGTTATGGTGTTATATGTTCTCACTCTCTACAGGGCTGTGAACATTAGGGGTCTTACTTGCGTGTGTGGGACAGTTTCTGTTCATATTGTTATGAAGGTCACTTTAAATGGTGAAAGGTCAGGAGCTCTATGTAGTATTTAGCATTGACTGACAATCTGTCCCACCATATGCTCTGAAGAAGTTCTGGTGTGGGCGGGAAGAAATGCATCAGCCCCCCCCCCCCCATCCCATGCCCCGCTTGGCCACCTTGGCAAGCTAATCACATAGCTAATCCCCAGTGCCCCATCATCAGTTCACTCAGCACCCAGCATACTGACAAGCTGAGTTTCAATCAAGCTGAACTTTCCACATGTGAGTGACCCAGTAATGGATGATTTGGATGCCGGATCATGGACAGGAAACAGTGAGTACTGGCGACCCCACTGTGTATCCCAGGTCATATCAACTTTGCAATACTAGCTCAGGTTGGATTGGAGACACTGGTGAGAGTCTGCTATATTGGTACATACTTCCAGCATACCATGTACTATTCTATCATTGGGTCCCACACTGGACATACAGTCATTGAATAGGAACAGCTCTCAGGCCAGCATGCATCATTGTATGGATTCTATGGACTATTTAATTCTACAGTATCCAGAACCTATGTTTTCAGACTGTCATTCAGCAATACACCATAGTCCTGTTGTTTACTAAGCATACTGCACACTTATCAGCACAGAGTCATTACACCATGCAGTTTATCTATCCATCCATGATTTCATGAGGATTCTACTTATCATAGCCAGTATTTATAGTGCTGCACCCAGGACTGAGTTCATTCCATCTTGAAACCATGCTATTCAACTGCTATCTAGTACATAATTAATCCTGCTGTTCACTAAGTATGCTGCATGCATGCGAACACAGGGCTTTACCCACTGAAGCCTATTTAACCAATTCCCTAATGATCCATCATGGTCATTATATAGATTGCTGTGCACAGGACTTCATTTGGTTACAGCCTTTATGCTTTATACCTGGACTTTCCATCTACAGCCCAATAGGTGTACACATGGGACTTATGTTCAATGTATTATGCTCTACATCCACTTATTGTGCATTCTATCTTCCTACGCACATTTATCCTTATACCTGTATATTATCAGCCAATCAGTTTGCTTTTCAGTAGGTAGGCCGGCAGGATTTTTGGGTGTATAGACAGACTGGGGAGACACATAGGACCTCTACGTAGTAGCCAGCCCCTAGCAATTGGTGCACAGTGGGTACTAGGATTGGCCCTGGTTGGCTTCTTTGACTGAGGGTGGCTTTTTACGAGGTCTAGAAGGATAGTGTTATCTTTCCTTTAATTTTTTTTGGGGGATCCTCCTTTGGGGATGAGAGGGCTTTCTGATTCTTGGGTGGAGGTGGGGGACATAGGGGTTGCTTAGGAGAGGGAAGGAGGGGACGGGTCAGTTTTGGGTGGGGCTGTTCTACATGTGGGTGGGATTAGATGGGTTTTGGTGGGGTGGTTTAGGGTGGGGGGTTCCTTTTAGGCATCTGGGTTTGGCCATGAGGTGTGAGGTCATTCTATGCACCTGCGATGCATGTTTTATTATATATCGTGTTCAATAAATTATTTTTGTAGAGGTAGCAAACTGGGTGTTCATGCCTATTCTTTCTTTGTTGTGGAAGGCTGATACCACCTTAGGTAGAAATGAGAGTCTTGGGCATATGCCTCTTTATATTTGTGAAGAATTAGGAAGAGAAACTGCTAACTCCAAAACATGTCTGACAGATCTGATAGCCACTAAGAAGGCTACTTTGTCAGAGAAGCATGCAAGAGGAGTTCCCTAATGGGTAAAAAAAGGTGATTTCTGCAGTGCAGAGAGAACCATATTGAGATCATAAGGAAGCACAGGGTGCTGTAATGGGGCCTGATCTGTGAGACAACTTGAATAAAGATTTCAACAAGTGAAAGTGAAGCCAAGGGTTCTTGGAATAGAATGGACAAGGTGGAATCTTGTCCCTTAGGAATACTTAAGTCCAAATGCTGGTCAAGTCCTGACTGTTGGAAAGCCAGAATGGGAGGTACAGGGTAACATCTTGGGTTGAAAAGTCTGTTCACAGCAGGAAAAATATGATTTCCAGATATCCTAGTAAATTTTTCTTGAAGTGGCTTTTCTGGCTTTAAGAAATATGGGAATGATAGATGTCAGATATACCACTGTCGTTCAAGACCTGGATTTCAACAACCATGTTGTTAAAGCCAGTGACTAAAACACAGGATGAAGCAGGAGACCTTGATACAGCAGGCCTTGGCCTGTTTGGAAGAGGATAGGGGTCATCTCCTTGAAGTTGGAGTGTGTTTGTGTTTTTGGCTCTTCTGGAACAGTTTTGGCGCTGTGAGAATCACCAGAGCATCCAATTCCAGTGCTAGAGGGAGCTTAATCCTGGCCACCAATAACTTGATGAACCTGGAGGCCAGGATGTCTACATCAGAAGTCCCCTATTTCCGACATAGGAGATTGAAGAAGTCACAATGAAAGGACCATTCCCCCAGTCCAGGTGGTGATGACTGAAGAAATTTGCCTTCAAATTGTCCACTCTTGGGATATGAACAGTAGAGATTTCTGAACAGTGATTTTCCACCCAGGAGATAACTACTCTTGCTTGACTCCTTGCACCCTCCGATGATTGATAGAAGCCACTGCAGTGGCATTAACTGATTGCACCCTGAAGAAGTGGGGTCCAGTGATGCAGAGCCACTTTTATTACTTTGAGCTCCAAGATGTTAATGGGAAGCTTAGCTTCACTAGGAAACAAGGATTACTGAACTGTGAGTGATTGAAACCCTCCTCCCCAGTTTGTGAGGGTGTATGGTGAAGGTTGAAAATGCTATACATGGTTTAATAAACTATCGAGTTTTAACCTCACTGCACTATGGGGCTTCTCCTTGTTTGAATTTATGGTCATGACAAGCTACATGAGATGCTAAAGCTGTTCTTTAATGAATGCATTTAACATTCCGAAGGTCTGACAGTGACAGGGCCAGCCTGGAGTTTGGAAGAATATGCCGGTTTGATCTCTATAGTTGGAGATCATTTTAGTTTGGTAAGAGGCCTGCCTTTTTCTAAGGAGCACTTTGAAGCACAGGAGCACTTTATATGAAGTTTTTCCAGCACAAAGCACTTTTTTCACGTTTCATTTTGGGACTTTTTATTTATTTATGTATATTTATTTGTGTTTGCATTGATGTTTATTTATTCATGTACGCATATGCATAGTGGGATTTGATTTTCATGTGTGATTCAATTGTTTGACAGGGGTAAACATTATTTAAAGGGACAGCGCATTATTTGGTTCACATTAACATTTATTCTAGATTTCAGATATTTTGGTTGCAGCAGTCCACACATACAGTTTATACTTTTTGGCTAAGCATGGAAAATGTATTTTGTACACAATAAATGGTACTATACCCTAGTAGATTGTCAGCCATCTTCCCTAACCATACTCCTCTCGTTGGAGGAATTGTGGATTAACAGGAATGCTAACCCACATACAGTATGGTGGCATTGTCTGAAACTTGATGACTTTTTTAAATCCATTTTTGTCCTAGCCACATCTGTTACCAACATTGTGACTGCTCCAGATCTGAAGCTAGCCCGATTGGGAGTAGGCACTGATAATTGGTCCACTATCACACCTTCATTACCCGTCTCTTCATAGCAGCCAGATTAGCTGTAGCTAGAAGTTGGAAACAAACAGCAGCCCTTACTCTCCTAACTGTTCAAATTCGTAATGATCATGAACACTTTTAACTCATGTTCAACAATGCCCACCTGAAGAGCCTGGTATGGATGGGAGGGGGCACATTGTTTTTTTTTTTTTTTAATGACAGCACTTGTTTGTTTACATTCTGCTGTCAGTGGGAAATCCTGCTGGTTGTTATGGTTGTTAAGGACTTAGCAGCCGCCCGTTCCTTAACAACTAGCTAATATTCACAATGAATTTGGATCACATTAAAAAATATTTCTGATAAAAACAAACATAAGAAACAAATGCAGAAGATACAAAACGAATCCCAAAAACAGATCAGTTCAACATAATTCTCTTTTGAGGTTTAGCTGGTTGTAAGGTTGGACATGCAAGAGTAAAGAGAACCTTTAAGAGTGTCTCAAATGTTCTGTCTGCAGAATCTATAAAAGGAGGGACATCTTCTATAGGCAGAATAAGATGTTTATTTAAGACTGAGGCAGCAGGGTCATCTACTGGAATAGTCCACTTTTTAGTGAATTTCTCTGGATCTGGCTCATCGATGCTTCTTGGAGAGTTATAATCTTTTCAGAAGAAATGCAATCATCATAAATGACCCATTCTATTTGTTCATAAATGTGGAATGTCTTTTTAGACTTTGCAGGTCTCTTAGTACCCACCGAGGTAGCTATACAGAGAAGTGAACATATCTACATTGGCAAGCATATTGTGTGAAGCCATAGCATCAATTATATAGGGGGGAAATCTTTTGTGCCCTCCTCTAACACCACCTCCGGATCTTCTTCTGTTTTCTTCAAGTCTACCTCTACCTAAGTCAGGGAATGGTTACCAAGTTATTTTTGAGGTTGCACTGATCCAGATGCACTTCTTCTATTGTTAGAGATCTGATTTAAGAGTTGTTTGAAGAATTTGAAATAAATAAGTTAAGCATAGAAAAGTCTCTATAACGTACAAGAGGTTCATCACACAAGAATGCTAGTAAAAAACTGAGATCTCACTCAGTGGGGTAGGGTTATAGGAGCACTCCCAGGGGGCATGTCAAAAAACTTGGCCAGTGTCCAATAAGCTAAATGATAGAGCCTATAACCCAGGGACTATGAACACCCAGCATGTGTCCTTGTACTGTACGGTTAAGATAAATTATTAACTCCCAATAGGTTTCATTTAAAATGTATTGGGGAGCGTAAGGAACTATTCGGACCTTAGTTACTTATCCACTTGCCCTGGAACAGACAGAATGGGATGGGAAATCTCTAATCTTACATTTATCACCTCCAAAACAAAAGGAAATGTTTTGGTAACAGATAGCCTTTAAAGTATATCTCCAAACATTTCTTTTAGTTTTAAAATGAGGTGTCTCCAATCCAGTTGGTGATATTTCCTATCACTTCCTGTGCGCATGCCACCAGTACATGAAATGGGGAGGAAGATTTGTATTGAAACAAGAAGGCATTACAGCAATACAAACATTCCGGATTTCCCTAGTCTATTAAAAATGTGCTTTAATCTCCTTCCTGGACATACCTGTAAGAACAGAAATTTATGGGAAATATCCCAAAAGGCAATAAATACCTAACAGGCTCTGAGCCTTACATGCTCTATCCAAAACAAAAAAAAAGTTAGGGTGGAACTGGATTTTACTGAGAAAATTTTAGACTTTATATAATTCTTCAGATCTGTGTTCCAGCTGGTATCTTAATGCTGTGCCATTTTGGTATGGCACTTGTACCTTTTATTGCTGACCTTTAGGCATCATATAAACTAAGTATACTGCTCAATGGGTTAACTTAAAGTATAATTAAATTTTTGAACAGAGTGGAGAGGAATTAGAACCCTTGTCAGGCTTTTATTGCTGGCTGTGCGACCCTCTTTATTTGTCCTGTTTACTATTGTCATTGAAAGTGGAAGTAAAAGAAAATCCCACATTTTGGGTTGTCCCCAGAAAAGTAATAGAGCAGAAATCTTTCAATAGGGACACTAGTTCTGGTGACCTGGGGGGTCTCAAGGGATTACCTTAATTTGAAGGGATTTCTTTTACTTTCTGTTTTGGCTATGGGACAGGAAGTAAAGGGAAATCTCCCCAATGGGGTACAGATAAAACAATAACTGACAGCAGGGGTTATACGCTCCCTTACTCTATCCAAAATAAAAAAAAAAGTGTTCCCTATAGATCTACTTTAATATTAAGGATAATAACATTTAAAAATAGATTTAATACATTCAATACTTTAACATTAAGGATAATAACATATAATAACATTTAAATGTTAGGTTTAAGGTTAGGTCTAGGTTTAGGCTAAGTGTTAGAGGGAAATTTACATGTGAAATGTTAGAAGGATGTTTTTGTGTGTGTCATATTGACTATTAAGGATGCAATTTAAATGTTGGGTGAAGCTATGAGTCAATAGCTAATTTTAAGGAAATGTGTAGGGTTAAGCATTAAGGTCAGTGTCACAGTTACGGATATTTTTGACTTTAGGGACACAAGCAATTTTTAGAGTTTTTCCCTCACTATTAGAGATGAAAGCTTCACTGCAAGAACAAACCAAAAACTTAACAGTAAAGCTTACCTCACTGGATGCAGATGCATTGCTTTTAGATATACTTCAGGAAGTATCTACCATGATCATTATTCTTTAGGAAATGCTGGCTGTAATCCACACAAAACATTTGATACAGAAACTATGCGTCTCATCATAGGTATTTTCTGTATTCTTGCAATCTGGAAGTGTTGTCAACTTTCCCAGGAAACTAGGAAAGAAGGATGGGATTTATTGGCTGGGTGATGCAAACTTTCAGGAACCTCCAACAGAGTTTGTGCACCACAATGGATACATATATAAGGGTGTCAGTGACTCTTCCTTGACTGACACAGAAATCAAAACTGAACTGCATTTTTTTTTTAAAGCAATGGGAAGAGGATTTGGGAATTCAGTTTTCTCAAGCTCAAAAGGACAGCATAGTTCTCTTTTCAAATAAGCAGGAATGTGAAACTAAGTTCACCTCCCACCCTTGAAGTGGCTTACTAGCATTATGGAGATTCAACAAATGGAACAGCTTACTATGGCTCTGAATGAGTTAAATGAAGAATACAGGCAGATTTGGAGGCCTTGGTTTTTACATACCTCTCTAGCTTTTCCGTCAGGGAAAACACCTTGAGCCCAAATGAAAATAGTGCTGCTGCTTTTTGGACATCGAGAGGAGAAAAGTAATTAGCTGGTTTGTCCCCTTCCTCCTTGCCTTCTTCCCTATCCCTCCCTCTGTTCATTCTCTGTCTGTACCACCCTAATGGTCTACTGTATCCTCTCCCATTTTCCTCCCTCATCCTACACCTCTTAAAATTTTCTAAATACCGATTTTCATTTAAAAGGTGAAAATGTGCAATTTAAGGAAAAAGATAGTTGTAGTTGTGTCATAATGGCCTTAATCTGTAATGATGCTTTCTGTACAAAGCATTTTAAACACTTGTACTGGTTTGTGCATGTGTACATGTTGGACTGTCTTTTTCTCTTGAATAAAAAATTTATATTTAAAACAGAAATGGTCATTGGCTCCTGAATCTTGACAGTTGACAGTACTGCATGTGCATTCTGGATACACCACACCATCAAATTAGTTATGCTCACTTTTTGACACACTCCATAATTTCCTGGATTCATTTCTTTGTTCTTGTGTTGTGCAGGATGTGTGATGTGTTGTCTCGTGCTCCATATGCTTTACAGCCTGCACTAACCATATAGGAAAAGTACTCAAAAGTATGTTTTGAAGCATCATCAGCACTTTGTTAAATTGTCCTGTGTCACCTTTGATACTAAAACATATGGAACTGGTACTATAAGAAATCCAGATCTGATGGTAATAATTGGGTCAGAAGATTCAGATATTTAATTTTATTCCAGAAATGTAAGCAAATGAATGAAATGGTCTCATATACATGTTTACATCCAACAGTTCAGAAATACTGTTTATACATATAGTAAAAATGTACATCCTTTTACTGTACCAGATCTCATTGATGAAAGTTTTTGAATTATTTGAACAAATATACCAACAATTCAAAAGAGTAAGACATTTTATAATAGCTACATGTACAAGAAACCCAGGATTTTTGGTAAAAAAATAACATAAAAAAGCAATATCAACTTTCACACTTTAGCGTGTCAAGTTTTTCTTCTCTTTTCTTTTTTTTTAAGCATGGATACTAACATGAATAAATTTGCAACAGCTTCAAGTGAATATGACCAATATCAACACATTTTAAATATTTTTCTTTCAGTGGTAAAGTAGTTATATTTCTACCTGTGCTTCCAAAGTCCTCACCTATATCCTATGTATATTAAAATGAGGATTTAAGGGTACAAAGGATTATGAATATTCCTTCAATATTTTGAATTCCAAAAATGAAAGTATACAACTAAATTTACTTATATTTTAACAGTCATATGAAATTGTAACCATTTTCCAGAAGATGATTTGTGCCATGAATACAGAATGTATGCTATAAGCCAACAGATTTATATGCACTGATCACCTTTATACAGTGGAGGAAGCCCTTTTGTTGAATAAGCCAGCAATCAAGAATATTCCATCCATGGAATCAAGGCTAATGAAAATGGTTGTGCATGTTCTAGAGACATTAGTGATTCCAAATAACTTGTTTGCAATATTAAAACAATGGGCAAGGTTATAAGACTTTTCCTCAACTTTGTATAGGGTACAGATGCACGTTAAGGGTCTGCTACATGGCCGGTTTCTTATTTGCTCTACTGCAGTAGTAAGTATTCTTATGTGGTCAGTCATTGGAGGAGCAGTTTATTGTTGGCTTTGTAATACAACATAAAGATACACAGCATTGTGCAATCAGTTTGAGTGATCACACATTTCTGCAGGTCATAAAGCAAGTCCCATTTGCTGCATGGCATGCAGACCCAAATCTACTTGTTAGAACGATTATGATAAATTATGAGAAAATAAAGGTATTTCTAGGTTGCCCAGAAATCGCCCATGTAGGAAAAGCCCTAACCCACTGTGTTCTTGTGGATAAAACTACATAAACTAAAAATCTGCCTGGTGTTAGAGGTAGACAGTTTTCTTTCAAATCCCAGGTTTGGTCCTTTAATTTTATTCAGCAGTGAAAGCCATGAGTACAGAACAAATAACAGCTGTTACAATTCAACCATGACTTCTAACGTCAGAGAATTCAAGGTATGAACACACAGTACACGGCAATGAAAAAGTATCAAAATTAGTTTACCTCAAAAAAGATAAATAAACAGGTATATACCACCAATACATAAACAGATGTTTGTGCTACAGTTAAAACTGGCTGTATACAAAACATAATGGTTCCCCATCATCAGCGTATGATAGAAGCAAGAATACATGAGCCATTTAAATTGTCAGACAGTATGCTTTATAAGGTATGCACAGAAGTTCAAGCAATAAATACATACATTAGTTCAAAGCCTTACAACAGCTACGCAAAAGCAGAGCAGGAAAGCAAGTTTGCTATTACCTAGCAAGCAATGATATAAGAGAAAAAATTAATGAAATGCATTAAAGCAACATTTTTCTTAGAAAAAAGTCTGGTCATTTATGGGTCCACCAACATTTTTACATAATATGCACAATTATCAAAATACAGACCAAGCATCTCAGAAAACCCCCAAAAACCTAACATCTAATTTCAAAGCAACTGCAGTTTTAGAGGTTTATCTGGTATAATGTGCAAGCAGCTATTTTTTAATTGTATTTATACAAAACCCATGCAAAACTCTACAAGTATATGCATTCTGTGGCTGAGACTTCCTTTAAAGTTTTGTAACTGAGGTATGCATACTTAAGCATTATAGTCTTTGGCCACTTTCTTGGTGGTGCAAATATCACATTAGTTCTACCAAGGTGGACGCACATATGAAGACTGATTGCCCTTTTTTGGGGAGATTTTGTTTCTCCTTTTCAATAATAATTAAGGGCTATCTTTCTATTAGTAATGTGACATGTTCATCTAATATTACTTAACTGAGTTTAGGTTGATCATGACCAATAGACAAATACCAAAATAGTTGGCAGGTACTTTGATTTTGTAAGAATTAATGTTATGCCATTTTATTCTAATTTTGTCATTTGCAGAGGTAGAAGCTTTCAGAAAGCCTTTTGGGTAAGTGGGAAAACCCCTTTGAAAGCTGTTGTGTCCTTCTATTTGGCGTGAGAGATGACTGCGTTTAATTCTTGCTCCAGCAAAGAATAAATGTTGAGCTTAGTTTGCAAAAACCATTTCCATCAAATGGAGCTGGTACATATGTTAAGCTCTAGCAGCCACCTTTGTCAAAAACTATTTGTAAAGCAATAACCATAATTAGGTTATGAGGTCCCTTGGTTGGGGTAAAGTTTTATCAAGACTTGGCACAGCACATAAAAAGCAACATGTAAAGTTTCTAGGTTTTAGCAAACACCTACATTATGTTTTTTTCAACATAGACAATAATGAATTGGGATTATTTTTGGGTTATGAAAACCAGCATATTCCAACAAGTTGGTCAGTGCAAGTTTTCAGAGGGAAGTGTATTGTTAGTATTAATATCCCGTTTTAGCAGAGGCAGAATCCTATGTAACTTTGGTTTGACTGAAAATAAATACCATGATCTACAATTGCTATATCTTTGTTTTCAGTGTAAAAACTTACCTAGCTCACTTTAAATCAATATGAAATTATTTTTTGGCTTTACTAGACCTTTTATGTTTGGTTCCTACATTTTTATTATAACTTAAGACTGTAAAAATAGTACACAACAGATAAAGACCATACAGTACAAGACATTCTAACAACATGTATTCACCACAAAAATGAAACAAAATAAAAGTAAAAAAAAAGACTTTATGGAAGTAAAATAGAAACCACATTGTTTTTCTATATAACAATATGCATTCTGCATTTGTATCAAGTACATTTATATGTTTTGGTTGGTTCTCCACATTTTCTTGTTTTCTATTAAAACTTCCACTGGATTGTTCTCACTTTCTCCTTAGGTGAGATCTTCGTCATATTTGGAGTGGCTTTTGGCCTCAGAAAAATTAACTTATTCATATTTATTTCTTTGTGTAGGGCTAAATAAAAAGATCCCAGAGGTCATCAGAAAACAGCAGGTAGTTCGTGGAACGGTTCCTTTGTACGAATTAAAGTTACAGAAGACTGACCAAAGCAAGTGGCTGCTTCTGTGGTTGAGCTATTGGCCATTGTTAGAGTTGGCTTTGGTATGCAGCTGTAGCCTTTGACTGTATTCTCAGGTAGACAAAGCTTTATCACAAGGAGGTAAATAGTATAGTTGTCAGATAGATGCAGATATGCAAATGTTTCTATGGTGCTTGCACAGACAATGTTAGTTTAGGATTGCACTTTACAACTTAACACTAACAGCACAGACTGGAAGCCTAAAGGTTCTTGGATGTTGCAACAGT